>NC_133284.1:33051757-33241757 GCF_005239225.2 Populus alba
GAGGCAGCTAGGTTTTTGATTTGTTGAAAGATTCTGACGAACCATTATGGGATGGCTGCACAAACCACAGTAAATTATCGGCTGTGGCACAGGTGTTCACCATCAAGTCAGATCACGGGTTGAGTGAGGCCGGGTATGACAAAATTATTGATTGGGCAAGAAGCATTTTACCAGAAGGGAACAGGCTCAAAGAGAACTTCTATGCTGCGAAGTCCATGATGAAACCCCTCGGTTTAGGATACCAGAAAATTGACATGTGCCCTAACTTCTGCATGTTATACTACCTTGAAAATGCTATGATGACCAAGTGCATGACATGCGGGCATTCCCGTTACAACCCAGAACTGGCAGGGGGAAGACTCTAGTGGCATATAAAAAACTTAGATATTTCCCGATCACACCTAGACTGCAGAGGTTATTTATGTCACCAAGGACTGCTGAGCACATGACATGGCACCAAACACACGATGTCGTTGATGGTGCATCCTTCTGATGGCGAAGCGTGGAAACGCTTTAACAGTGTTCATCCTGACTTTTCTGCTGAATCAAGGAATGTTCGACTTGGGTTGTGTACAGACGGGTTCAACCCATTTGGGTCATTTGCTGCTCCCTATTCTTGTTGGCCGGTCATTCTCACAGTTTATAACTTGCCACCGGGAATGTGTATGAGGCCGGAGTTCATGTTTCTATCTACTGTCATACCCGGTCCAAGCAGCCCGGGGCGGAATATAGATGTTTGTCTTCGACCGTTGATAGATGAGCTGGCGCAGTTGTGGTCCTCCGGATCTCTGACTTATGATATATCTAGGAAACAAAATTTCCTTATGAGGGCGGCTTTGATGTGGACTATCAGTGATTTTCCAGCTTATGGAATGCTTTCTGGTTGGAGCACGCATGGGAAACTCGCATGTCCATACTGCATGGAAAACAACAAGGCATTCACGCTAGCAAACGGAGGTAAAGCTTCTTTTTTTGACTGTCACCGTCGCTTCTTGCCACTTAATCACAGGTTCAGAAAGAACAGAAAAGATTTCTTTGTTGGTAGAGTTGAAAAAGATGTTGCATCCTCGCGTCTTTCTGGTGAAGAATTGCATCATGTTGTATCAGAGTACGGTGACATTGTGTTTGGCCTTCAATCAGGTAAGCAAAAGTTTCCTGGTTTTTGGTTTGACCCATAATTGGGTAAAGCGAAGTATCTTTTGGGAGCTTCCGTATTGGAAGACTAATCTTCTCTGGCCATAACCTTGACGTCATTGATGCAACCATATTATTCGATAGTTTCACCCACATTTAACTAGTGTTTTGCCTATGTTTTATATATAAAATGCCTTGATATTCTTTGTTTTATGTTTTGAAGGCACTTTTGGATGAAAGATGCAAAAAGGAGTAAATTGAAGGTAATTGGCAGATTTGATGTTCAGTCGATGTTTTGTGCAGAACGTGAGCTCTAAAGGTCAAAATGAAGTGATTCCAGTGGCATTAAAAAGCTAACATCCATACCTTTCTGGACATCTAAGTCAAGACAATAAAATAAGGAAGAGCATGGAAATCGCAGCTTTCAAAGTCAAAATCTCGCAATCTGCCAGTGTTGACCTTCGGTCAGTCCGACTTGAATATCTAGAGCTACAAAAGTCCAATTGATGCAAACTCAATTGTTTTGGATTCCTGACTCAAAGGCCTATAAACGCTCCAAATTTGCATTATGACCTACGTTAAGAGAATTCTGATATTTGAGATTAACGAAGTTATATGTTACTTTCTCTACAAAGACAACGAGAGGAAAAGAGATTGATGAATAATTGATACTGGTCATAGGTTCTTAAAACCCTTAAACACCTTTTGAGCTTGTGAAATTATTTTATTTCATAGCCATTTGTGAATGCGCCATCAATTTTGTCAATACTAGTTACACGTCGCTGTATGACATTCTCTGTTTGAGTCTAATTGTAATTTCGTCGGTAAAATCATCATAAAAAAATATACATCATCGTACTTTTTTTTTTTTTTTTAAATTCATTTTATTTTGATTGTAATTCCCTCGGTATTTATCGATGGACTATTTATGTCTGTAAATATTGACGGATTTAGCGATGGAATAAAATCGAATAGTAAATATCACCTTAAAATATTAACGAAAATTTTACTTTGATAATTTCATTTGTATTTGTAGATTTTCTGATAGTAAATTCCTGCATATTCACTCGAGTACTAAATAACGAGTGCCCATATCTTACTGGGCAATTCATGTGATTCTCTTGAAGTACCATTATAATATTTTTTTGTTAAAAAAGGCTACTGTTCTTGGTGGTTAAGATTATTATTACACTACCAGAAAATCGCTAAATACCAACGGACATACCGACGGAATTTTTTCTGTCGGTATTTTTCGGCCGAAATCACCGACGGAAAATATTCGTCGGTAATTACCGATGGACTATTTCCATCGGTAATTACCGATCGAATTACCGACCAAAAATTCAGAATTAATGAAAAAAGGGCGGGCAGTAGCGCGGAGGTTTTGGCGGGTGATTTTTCCGACGGAATCACCGACGAAATTAAAAACTGGGGCCCGTACGCGTGATGGGACCTATTCACCATAAAAAAATACCGACGGAATCACCGACGGATTTGAAATGCCAGATCCGTACCAGTGACGTGATGGGTGCACCGTTAAAAATACCGACGGAATCACCGATGGATTTGAACAGCAGGTCCGTGCGGTGACGTGTCGATTGCCCGTTAGAATTACCGACGGTTTTGCCGACGGATTCACCGACGGTATTAATGTCCGTCGGCAAAAGTTAATATATGGCTCCTCTGCCGACACTCTCTCCCCCATTTCTCCTTCTTCTTCCTAATCCTAACCCTCCCCATCTGAAAAATAACCAGCCCCCCCTCACCCCAAAACAAGAATTTTTCTCATCTCAGCACAACAAGTTGTATTTGTTTTGTGGTCACAGCATCCGTGTTCTGATTTACCGACGGATTTTATCATTTTTTGTAAGTAATTCTATCTTTTAAAATTTTAACATTTAAATGTTAATTTTATTGTTTTTTAGTATATGTATTTTTTTTTTAGTAGATGTACATGTTTTATTGTTATTTCTCAAACAAACTTGTAGTATATGAATGTATAATTTTATACTTGTTATGGTTTGTTTTAGATTTTGTAAGATTGTATTTGTTTGAAATTGTTAAAATTTAATTTGTAGAATTACCGAATTACATGTTGTGTTTTGAAAATAATTAAGAGCTTGCTTAATTAATGGGTCCTTTTTATAGAGGTTCGATAGAAGTCAATGGATGATCGTTCATGGATGTATCTAGATTCACCCCAAGGATTGCGGAAGTTGGATTATTGTAACGGGGTTCAGGGTTTTATTAATTTCGCAACATCTATTCCCAGAAATTTTACTGGAGGCGGTATTAGGTGTCCATGCAGGAAGTGTCAAAATAAAAAGTATCTGCATCCAGATGTTGTAATGATGCATCTTCTACACAAAGGGTTTGTGGAGGATTACGAGTGTTGGTATGCACATGGAGAGGTATTTGTTAGTAATAGGAGAATGAGAGAAACGGTGGTTGGGTCAACTTCTAGTGCTAGCAACGTGCATGAAGCGGCAAATGACAACACTAATCCTTACAGAAACATGGTTATGGATGCAATGAGAATGAATCAAGATAAGTCAATCAATGTCCAATCGTAGAAGAAGAACCTAATGCAGAGGCAGCTAGGTTTTTTGATTTGTTGAAAGATTCTGACGAACCATTATGGGATGGCTGCACAAACCACAGTAAATTATCGGCTGTGGCACAGGTGTTCACCATCAAGTCAGATCACGGGTTGAGTGAGGCCGGGTATGACAAAATTATTGATTGGGCAAGAAGCATTTTACCAGAAGGGAACAGGCTCAAAGAGAACTTCTATGCTGCGAAGTCCATGATGAAACCCTCGGTTTAGGATACCAGAAAATTGACATGTGCCCTAACTTCTGCATGTTATACTACCTTGAAAATGCTATGATGACCAAGTGCATGACATGCGGGCATTCCCGTTACAAACCCAGAACTGGCAGGGGGAAGACTCTAGTGGCATATAAAAAACTTAGATATTTCCCGATCACACCTAGACTGCAGAGGTTATTTATGTCACCAAGGACTGCTGAGCACATGACATGGCACCAAACACACGATGTCGTTGATGGTGCATCCTTCTGATGGCGAAGCGTGGAAACGCTTTAACAGTGTTCATCCTGACTTTTCTGCTGAATCAAGGAATGTTCGACTTGGGTTGTGTACAGACGGGTTCAACCCATTTGGGTCATTTGCTGCTCCCTATTCTTGTTGGCCGGTCATTCTCACAGTTTATAACTTGCCACCGGGAATGTGTATGAGGCCGGAGTTCATGTTTCTATCTACTGTCATACCCGGTCCAAGCAGCCCGGGGCGGAATATAGATGTTTGTCTTCGACCGTTGATAGATGAGCTGGCGCAGTTGTGGTCCTCCGGATCTCTGACTTATGATATATCTAGGAAACAAAATTTCCTTATGAGGGCGGCTTTGATGTGGACTATCAGTGATTTTCCAGCTTATGGAATGCTTTCTGGTTGGAGCACGCATGGGAAACTCGCATGTCCATACTGCATGGAAAACAACAAGGCATTCACGCTAGCAAACGGAGGTAAAGCTTCTTTTTTTGACTGTCACCGTCGCTTCTTGCCACTTAATCACAGGTTCAGAAAGAACAGAAAAGATTTCTTTGTTGGTAGAGTTGAAAAAGATGTTGCATCCTCGCGTCTTTCTGGTGAAGAATTGCATCATGTTGTATCAGAGTACGGTGACATTGTGTTTGGCCTTCAATCAGGTAAGCAAAAGTTTCCTGGTTTTGGTTTGACCCATAATTGGGTAAAGCGAAGTATCTTTTGGGAGCTTCCGTATTGGAAGACTAATCTTCTCTGCCATAACCTTGACGTCATTGATGCAACCATATTATTCGATAGTTTCACCCACATTTAACTAGTGTTTTGCCTATGTTTTATATATAAAATGCCTTGATATTCTTTGTTTTATGTTTTGAAGGCACTTTTGGATGAAAGATGCAAAAAGGAGTAAATTGAAGGTAATTGGCAGATTTGATGTTCAGTCGATGTTTTGTGCAGAACGTGAGCTCTAAAGGTCAAAATGAAGTGATTCCAGTGGCATTAAAAAGCTAACATCCATACCTTTCTGGACATCTAAGTCAAGACAATAAAATAAGGAAGAGCATGGAAATCGCAGCTTTCAAAGTCAAATCTCGCAATCTGCCAGTGTTGACCTTCGGTCAGTCCGACTTGAATATCTAGAGCTACAAAAGTCCAATTGATGCAAACTCAATTGTTTTGGATTCCTGACTCAAAGGCCTATAAACGCTCCAAATTTGCATTATGACCTACGTTAAGAGAATTCTGATATTTGAGATTAACGAAGTTATATGTTACTTTCTCTACAAAGACAACGAGAGGAAAAGAGATTGATGAATAATTGATACTGGTCATAGGTTCTTAAAACCCTTAAACACCTTTTGAGCTTGTGAAATTATTTTATTTCATAGCCATTTGTGAATGCGCCATCAATTTTGTCAATACTAGTTACACGTCGCTGTATGACATTCTCTGTTTGAGTCTAATTGTAATTTCGTCGGTAAAATCATCCATAAAAAAATATACATCATCGTACTTTTTTTTTTTTTTTTTTAAATTCATTTTATTTTGATTGTAATTCCCTCGGTATTTATCGATGGACTATTTATGTCTGTAAATATTGACGGATTTAGCGATGGAATAAAATCGAATAGTAAATATCACCTTAAAATATTAACGAAAATTTTACTTTGATAATTTCATTTGTATTTGTAGATTTTCTGATAGTAAATTCCTGCATATTCACTCGAGTACTAAATAACGAGTGCCCATATCTTACTGGGCAATTCATGTGATTCTCTTGAAGTACCATTATAATATTTTTTTGTTAAAAAAGGCTACTGTTCTTGGTGGTTAAGATTATTATTACACTACCAGAAAATCGCTAAATACCAACGGACATACCGACGGAATTTTTTCTGTCGGTATTTTTCGGCCGAAATCACCGACGGAAAATATTCGTCGGTAATTACCGATGGACTATTTCCATCGGTAATTACCGATCGAATTACCGACCAAAAATTCAGAATTAATGAAAAAAGGGCGGGCAGTAGCGCGGAGGTTTTGGCGGGTGATTTTTCCGACGGAATCACCGACGAAATTAAAAACTGGGGCCCGTACGCGTGATGGGACCTATTCACCGTAAAAAAATACCGACGGAATCACCGACGGATTTGAAATGCCAGATCCGTACCAGTGACGTGATGGGTGCACCGTTAAAAATACCGACGGAATCACCGATGGATTTGAACAGCAGGTCCGTGCGGTGACGTGTCGATTGCCCGTTAGAATTACCGACGGTTTTGCCGACGGATTCACCGACGGTATTAATGTCCGTCGGCAAAAGTTAATATATGGCTCCTCTGCCGACACTCTCTCCCCCATTTCTCCTTCTTCTTCCTAATCCTAACCCTCCCCATCTGAAAAATAACCAGCCCCCCCTCACCCCAAAACAAGAATTTTTCTCATCTCAGCACAACAAGTTGTATTTGTTTTGTGGTCACAGCATCCGTGTTCTGATTTACCGACGGATTTTATCATTTTTTGTAAGTAATTCTATCTTTTAAAATTTTAACATTTAAATGTTAATTTTATTGTTTTTTTAGTATATGTATTTTTTTTTTAGTAGATGTACATGTTTTATTGTTATTTCTCAAACAAACTTGTAGTATATGAATGTATAATTTTATACTTGTTATGGTTTGTTTTAGATTTTGTAAGATTGTATTTGTTTGAAAATTGTTAAAATTTAATTTGTAGAATTACCGAATTACATGTTGTGTTTTGAAATAATTAAGAGCTTGCTTAATTAATGGGTCCTTTTTATAGAGGTTCGATAGAAGTCATGGATGATCGTTCATGGATGTATCTAGATTCACCCCAAGGATTGCGGAAGTTGGATTATTGTAACGGGGTTCAGGGTTTTATTAATTTCGCAACATCTATTCCCAGAAATTTTACTGGAGGCGGTATTAGGTGTCCATGCAGGAAGTGTCAAAATAAAAAGTATCTGCATCCAGATGTTGTAATGATGCATCTTCTACACAAAGGGTTTGTGGAGGATTACGAGTGTTGGTATGCACATGGAGAGGTATTTGTTAGTAATAGGAGAATGAGAGAAACGGTGGTTGGGTCAACTTCTAGTGCTAGCAACGTGCATGAAGCGGCAAATGACAACACTAATCCTTACAGAAACATGGTTATGGATGCAATGAGAATGAATCAAGATAAGTCAATCAATGTCCAATCGTAGAAGAAGAACCTAATGCAGAGGCAGCTAGGTTTTTTGATTTGTTGAAAGATTCTGACGAACCATTATGGGATGGCTGCACAAACCACAGTAAATTATCGGCTGTGGCACAGGTGTTCACCATCAAGTCAGATCACGGGTTTGAGTGAGGCCGGGTATGACAAAATTATTGATTGGGCAAGAAGCATTTTACCAGAAGGGAACAGGCTCAAAGAGAACTTCTATGCTGCGAAGTCCATGATGAAACCCCTCGGTTTAGGATACCAGAAAATTGACATGTGCCCTAACTTCTGCATGTTATACTACCTTGAAAATGCTATGATGACCAGTGCATGACATGCGGGCATTCCCGTTACAAACCCAGAACTGGCAGGGGGAAGACTCTAGTGGCATATAAAAAACTTAGATATTTCCCGATCACACCTAGACTGCAGAGGTTATTTATGTCACCAAGGACTGCTGAGCACATGACATGGCACCAAACACACGATGTCGTTGATGGTGCATCCTTCTGATGGCGAAGCGTGGAAACGCTTTAACAGTGTTCATCCTGACTTTTCTGCTGAATCAAGGAATGTTCGACTTGGGTTGTGTACAGACGGGTTCAACCCATTTGGGTCATTTGCTGCTCCCTATTCTTGTTGGCCGGTCATTCTCACAGTTTATAACTTGCCACCGGGAATGTGTATGAGGCCGGAGTTCATGTTTCTATCTACTGTCATACCCGGTCAAGCAGCCCGGGGCGGAATATAGATGTTTGTCTTCGACCGTTGATAGATGAGCTGGCGCAGTTGTGGTCCTCCGGATCTCTGACTTATGATATATCTAGGAAACAAAATTTCCTTATGAGGGCGGCTTTGATGTGGACTATCAGTGATTTTCCAGCTTATGGAATGCTTTCTGGTTGGAGCACGCATGGGAAACTCGCATGTCCATACTGCATGGAAAACAACAAGGCATTCACGCTAGCAAACGGAGGTAAAGCTTCTTTTTTTGACTGTCACCGTCGCTTCTTGCCACTTAATCACAGGTTCAGAAAGAACAGAAAAGATTTCTTTGTTGGTAGAGTTGAAAAAGATGTTGCATCCTCGCGTCTTTCTGGTGAAGAATTGCATCATGTTGTATCAGAGTACGGTGACATTGTGTTTGGCCTTCAATCAGGTAAGCAAAAGTTTCCTGGTTTTGGTTTGACCCATAATTGGGTAAAGCGAAGTATCTTTTGGGAGCTTCCGTATTGGAAGACTAATCTTCTCTGCCATAACCTTGACGTCATTGATGCAACCATATTATTCGATAGTTTCACCCACATTTAACTAGTGTTTTGCCTATGTTTTATATATAAAATGCCTTGATATTCTTTGTTTTATGTTTTGAAGGCACTTTTGGATGAAAGATGCAAAAAGGAGTAAATTGAAGGTAATTGGCAGATTTGATGTTCAGTCGATGTTTTGTGCAGAACGTGAGCTCTAAAGGTCAAAATGAAGTGATTCCAGTGGCATTAAAAAGCTAACATCCATACCTTTCTGGACATCTAAGTCAAGACAATAAAATAAGGAAGAGCATGGAAATCGCAGCTTTCAAAGTCAAATCTCGCAATCTGCCAGTGTTGACCTTCGGTCAGTCCGACTTGAATATCTAGAGCTACAAAAGTCCAATTGATGCAAACTCAATTGTTTTGGATTCCTGACTCAAAGGCCTATAAACGCTCCAAATTTCAGCCAAAAACGATGTCATATGAGGGAGATATGATTTTTCAAAGATGACAACTGAATTCTGCCAGCAAACAGGTTTCGTGAAGAAACGAGTCCAGATTACGTTCCGAAGCATCTAAACCGACATCCAAGTTTTTATTTCAGCAATGTAGCTCCTCTAAGTCAAAGCTTGAAGATTTCATGCAAAACTATTTCTCCTTTTTTAGGAAAATAGTTATTGAACTACTTAAATGTAAATTGTCTACTTAAGGGAGGACTATTTTGTAAAATAGAGATTAGGGTTTCCTAGCATATAAAAAGAATGAGAGAAGAGAAGGGGGGCAGCCACCCAAGAGGAGAAAAACGCCCCCTACTCTAAGAAACCCTAAATCATGCATTCTTCCATCTTTTTGATTAGTTGTTCAATAAACATGCAAGGCTAAACTCATTTTCTTGGTTGCAAGGACACGGAAACCTTCGGATTTCAAGAACTGTGAGATCTATTCTACCTTTTCTTTTCAGTTTATATGATGAATATGTTTGTTCTCCTATGCTTATTTTTTCCTATGATTGTTTATTTTAATTGCTAGAGTGGACTCTAAGTTATTATTATAGACAATTTATTGCTAAGTTTGATATCAAAACCGGAGTTGTGGTATATGAACTTGTGAAGCAACTGAGTTTAATAATTGTAGCGGATCTACGTTATTAATCTTAGGGAGAACATTCGATCAAAGCAACATAAGCAGACAACTTAGTTGTTAAGATAATGAATTTATCTAGATCTTAAGGCTGCCATTGGATTAAATCATTAGTGCGGACACTGTGATTATTTGTTGGTTAGGGTTAGTTATACGGCGGATCCGTTAATTAACCAACGTTAAGAAAAGATAAAAATTCAGAATATAAACTGGAATTTCGTTTCAAGGATCAGTTCTGATTTCTATAGGTGGATGTGTGATTGCGACCAAGGTTTGTTCTCTTGATAATTTTTCTGATCTTATTAAATTTTGTTTGATAGTTTTTTGTTTTATTTTTTCTTTAGCCTATATAACATCCAACCCCCTAAATTGCATAACGTATAGCATAAAAATCTGAACTAAATCTTCCTCGTGGGATCGACCCTTGCTTGCTCTATATTATCTTTGTGTGTTGTGTTTGAAGCTAGGGTATTTAATTTGTGCGACCACGACATCGCAACAAATTTTGGCGCCGTTGCCGGGGAAGTAATTTTAATTGATTCTTGTGCTTTTACTGTTATTTTTAGTTGCTGTGATTGTTATTTATATTTCTGAAAAAAAAAAAGAAAAAAAAAAAGAGAAACATAATTTTTGCTTGCGGCGGTACTGTTCACTTGCGGCAACGGTACTGTTTCAAAAACAGATTGTTTGGTGGAATTAGGTTTCGGCCTTTTGTTTCTAGAAGGGAAACGACGTTCTAAACAGAACTAGTGGTATACCACTAGCCCCACTCTATCGAGGCTAAATTCCACTGTTTTCTAGGGTTTTTCGGCAGTTTTAGTTTTCTAACGTAAGATTTTCGTACAATTTGCATTGTTTTTGATCTCTTGCGTGGTTGGTTTTCTTTTGAGTTTTCTTGATGCTTTATGCCAGTAACCGTTCTACTAATCAAAGTCAAGTGCAGTTAGATCTCGAAATAGAAAAAACTTTACGCAGGTTACGAAAGGAAGCTCGCCTTAACACCATGGCTAATGCACGACAACAAACACTCAAGGAGCTTGCTGCTCCTAACGTGGAAAATCAGCCATTGTGCATAAACATCGACAATAGTGTAAACTTTGATCTCAAATCTGGTTTTATACATTTGCTACCAACATTTAATGGTCTTGCAGGAGAAGATCCTCATACTCATCTCAAGGAGTTCCATATGGTTTGTGTTGGCATGAAACCGAATGGAGTTGACGAAGAACAGGTTAAGTTGAAAGCTTTCCCTTTCTCTTTAAAAGGGGCAGCAAAAGCATGGCTTTTCTCCATTCTCCCAGGTTCAATTGGAACTTGGAATGGCATGAAAAAGATCTTCCTTGAGAAGTATTTCCCAGCATCTCGAGTTGCCAACATAAGAAAAGAAATATGTGGGATTCGACAATCTCATGGAGAGACACTTTCCGAGTATTGGGAAAGATTTGAGCAACTATGTATTCAGTGCCCTCATCATCAAATACCCGATCAGCTGCTCATTCAATATTTCTATGAAGGATTGATACTTACTGACCGTAGTATCATTGATGCTGCAAGTGGAGGGGCATTGGTAGATAAGACACCCGAGGCTGCACGCCAATTAATCTCAAACATGGCAGCCAACTCAAAACAGTTTGGCACTCGTGGAGACTTCGCAAACAAACGAGTAAATGAGGTAAGTATTTCTAACCTTGAGAATAAAGTTAATGATCTTACTTCTCTTGTGCGTTCTTTGGCTTGTGGCAATGTACAACAGGTGAAAGCTTGTAGCATATGCTCCTTACAAGGACATACTTCAGATATGTGCCCAATAATGCAAGAAGATTACATTGAACAAGCTAATGCAGTTGATGGAGCATTTAATGGACAGCCTCAGCGTAAGTATGATCCTTTTTCCCACACGTACAATTCTGGATGGAGAGATCATCCTAACCTACGGTATGGGAACCAACCTCAACAAGGCAATCAAGGCCGACAATTCCATCCCAATGGATTTCAATCCCAACAGAATTATCAAGCAAGACAACCCCCTCCATTCACAAACTCCAATGTTATGGGGTCTTCATCCAATGATGATCTTCGTGAGATGATGAAAACTTTGGCTTCTAACACTGTGACTTTGCAACAAAATGTCATGTCTTTTCAACAGGAAACAAGGTCAAGTATTCACAACTTGGAGAAGCAAATGGGGCAAGTAGCTTCAAGTGTGGGGAAATTAGAAGCACAAATGAATGGAAAATTGCCCTCCAAGCATTGAATCCAAAAGAGAATGTTAGTGCGATCATGCTGCGAAGTGGGAAAGAACTTGAAGAGAAAAGGTTAAAACAAATTGAGATGGAGGAAGAAGAAGAGAATAGAAACTGAATTGAGTACAAAGAAGGAACATCCTCCTTCTCCACAAACTGAAACAAAGACCAACACTCCAAAGGTAACTCCTCACTTAATGAATTCTAGTTTTAAAACAATTCCACCTTTCCTATGAGTTCTTCTAGGTCAAAGAAAGAGGACAAAGAAAAAGAGATTTTAGAGGTCTTCAAGAAAGTAGAACTCAACATTCCTTTACTTGATGCTATCAAACAAATTCCTAAGTATGCCAAATTTTTGAAAGAGTTGTGTACTACCAAGAGAGCTTTCAAACTGAAAGGTCATGAAATGGTAAGTATGGGTGAAGTTGTATCTGCTGTTGTTCAAAAGAATATGCCTTTGAAGCAAAAGGACCCAGGTGCGTTTACTATCCCATGTGTTATTGGTAATGCTAGTTTTAAAAGGGCCTTGTGTGATTTAGGTGCATCCATTAGTGTTATGCCCAAACATGTTTATGATTCTCTTAGTCTTGAGCCTTTGAATAAAACTAGCATTGTAATACAACTTGCGGATCGAAGTTTTGTTTACCCACTTGGTGTGATAGAAGATGTCCTAGTCAAGATTGATAGTTTGATCATTCCATGTGATTTTTTATATTCTTGATATGGAACATGACTCTTGTGATTCATCAAACAACACTCCTATATTGTTTGGGAGACCATTCTTGAAACTGCCAATACAAAGATTGATTGTGGTAAGGATACTTTGTCTATGGAAGTAGGAGATGAAAAGATTGAATTTAATTTTCATGATGCAATGAAATATCCTTATAGCAATGTTTATTCTATCACATGCTATGACCAAGTTGATAAGTATGTGCAGCAAGTTTTGATTTTGAGTGTGAGGATGGATTAAGTGTAGCCTTGAGCTATGGCTATGATTTTACCGAGATAGAAAAGATGGAGAGGCACATATGTGTTCCCCAAAATGTGCACGAATCAGCATTGGCTTTGCAATCTTTGCAAATTGTTCCCCATGGTAATGTCTTTGTTGATTTAATACTTTCACATAAAAAGCTTTTGCCATCTATTTTACAGGCCCCCGAGTTAGAATTGAAACCTTTGCCCGATAATTTGAAGTATGTATTCATTGGTGAAAACAATACACTTCCCGTTATTATAGCAACAAGTTTGACAAATACGCAAGAGGAAAAACTTGTGAAGTTGTTGTGTGATCACAAGACGGCCATTGGATGGACTTTAGCTGACATCAAGGGCATTAGTCCCTCAATGTGTATGCATCACATACTATTGGAGGACAATGCAAAACCAAGAAGGGAAATGCAAAGGAGGTTGAACCCGCCTATGATGGAGGTAGTGAAAGCTGAAATTTTGAAACTGTTAGATGCAGGAGTCATTTATCCCATCACGGATAGTAAATGGGTAGCGCCAATCCATGTGGTGCCCAAAAAGACCGGAATCACGTTGGTGAAAAACAAAAAGGATGAGCTCATTCCTGCTCGCATCTCGAGTGGATGGAGAATGTGTGTTTGATTATAGAAAGCTAAATCTTGCTACACGCAAAGATCATTTCCCATTACCATTCATGGATCAAATGCTTGAACGCCTAGCAGGTAAGTCTTTTTATTGCTTTCTTGATGGATATAGTGGATACAATCAGATTGTTATTAATCCTGAGGATCAAGAAAAAACTACATTTACATGTCCATTTGGTACATATGCATATAGGAGAATGCCCTTTGGTCTCTGTAATGCACCTGCAACTTTTTCAAAGATGCATGATGAGTATTTTTTTCTGATTATGTTGAAAGAATAATTGAGGTTTTCATGGATGATTTCACAGTGTATGGTGATTCTTTTGATAAATGTCTAGAAAATTTATCTTTGATCTTGAAAAGGTGCATTGAAACCAACCTTGTCTTAAACTATGAAAAGTGTTATTTTATGGTAGAACAAGGAATAGTTCTTGGGCATGTTGTGTCTTCACGTGGATTAGAGGTTGATAAAGCTAAAATAGAGGTTATTTCATCATTGCCTTACCCCTCCTGCGTGAGGGAAATTCGTTCTTTTCTTGGCTATGCAGGTTTCTATCGACGTTTTATCAAAGATTTCTCGAAGATTACATCACCCTTGTGCAAACTATTAGCTAAAGAAGTGGATTTTGTGTTTGATCAAGCATGTAAAGATGCCCATGATGAGCTTAAAAAGCGTGTCACATCTGCACCTATCATCCAACCACCAAATTGGGATGAGCCTTTTGAGATAATGTGTGATGCGAGTGACTATGCGATAGGGGCTGTCCTTGGGCAAAGAATAGGGAAGAATTTGCATGTTATCGCTTATGCTTCCCGCATGTTGGACAGAGCACAATGCAATTACCATACAACTGAAAAAGAACTTTTTGCAGTAGTGTTTGCTCTTGAAAAATTCAGGTCATATCTACTTGGTACAAAAGTCATTGTTTTTACTGACCATGCAGCTTTAAGGTATCTTTTGAAGAAAAAGGAGTCCAAACCAAGATTGATTAGGTGGATCTTGCTTTTACAAGAATTTGATCTTGAGATTAAAGACAAAAAAGGTGTCGAAAACCATGTGGCTGATCACTTGAGCCGACTAAGGACTAAGGATATACAAACCGAAACAATACGAGAGACATTCCCTGATGAGCAGTTGTATGTGTTACATTCCTCTACAAGACCATGGTATGCTGATTTGGTGAACTATTTAGTCACCAAAGAATTCCCTCCAGGTTTGTCTACATCCCAAAAAGACAAGTTACGAGCTGATGCTAAATATTATTTTTTGGGATACTCCTTATCTGTGGAAATTTTGTGTGGATCAAGTAGTTAGGAGATGTGTACTACAAGATGAATTTCATTCCATTCTTACCTTTTGTCATTCTCATTCTTGTGGTGGGCATTTTGGAGCAAAAAGAACGGCCCACAAGGTACTTGAAAGTGGTTTTTATTGGCCTTCTATTTTTAAGGATGCATATCATTTTTGCAAATCATGTGAAAAATGCCAAAAAACAGGTAATATCACTCATAAGAATCAAATGCCTTTAATGAATATTATTGTAAGTGAAATTTTTGATGTTTGGGGTATTGATTTTATGGGTCCATTTTCCTTCTTCTTTAGGCAATCTTTATATCCTTCTTGCTGTTGATTATGTGTCCAAATGGATTGAGGCAAAAGCCACACGAACTAACGATGCTAAGGTTGTTTTAGATTTTATCAGGACTCATATATTTGACAGGTTTGGAATCCCTAAAGCTATCATTAGTGATCGTGGTACTCATTTTTGCAATCGTTCAATGGAAGCATTGTTACGCAAATATCATGTGACTCATCGGACTTCCACAGCATACCATCCTCAAACAAATGGCCAAGCTGAAATTTCAAATAGAGAAATCAAGTCCATTTTAGAGAAGACAGTGCAACCCAACCGGCGAGATTGGAGTCTACGACTTGGTGATGCACTTTGGGCTTATAGGACTGCTTACAAATCACTATAGGAATGTCACCTTATAGGATGATTTATGGAAAAGCATGTCATCTACCGGTGGAGCTTGAACACAAAGCTTTTTGGGCCATTAAAAAATGTAACATGGATTATGATGCTGCCGGGATTGCAAGAAAGTTGCAATTGCAAGAGTTGGAAGAGATTCGAAATGATGCTTATGAGAATGCAAGGATTTACAAAGAAAAGACTAAGAGTCTCCATGACCGAATGATTATAAGAAAAGAATTTAATGTTGGGGACAAAGTCCTTCTTTATCATTCGCGTTTGAAACTTTTTCCTGGAAAGTTGCGCTCCTGTTGGATTGGACCCTTTGTTGTTTCTAATGTTTTTCCTTATGGTGCAGTTGAAATTACAAGTTTAGAAACCAACAAAGTACTCAAGGTAAATGGGCATCGTTTGAAACCTTTCTATGAAGGTTGGACGACAGAACTCACCGCTTCTGTAGAGTTAGTTGAACCAATCTATGAAGAATAAGCATGCCACATGTCGAGCCAATGACATAAAACAAAAGCGCTTACTGGGAGGCAACCCAGCACGAAAAAAAAAATCAGATTTGCTTTCTTTTTCCTTATTTTTTTTTTTCGCATTTTAATTTATTTTTTTCATTCTCTTATGTTCCTTTGCTTTTATTTCAACATTGAGGACAATGTTGTGTTTTAAGTGTGGGGGTATTGAGAGAATTTTGGTTTTCTTATTTTAGTTTTCTTTGTTGTTCTAAAAAAAAAATATATATATGTTTGATCTTTTTTACTCCCATTGGTTTTTGAGAATATGAGTATTATGTATGAGAATTAATTGAGATAGATGAAGATATAAATCAAATGAAGGACTATGCATGCAAATTTTAAGGTTTAATTGGTTTAGGGATTGACTTTGAGAATATGCCATGTTGACTTTATAGTGTTATACCAATGTAAGCTTTTGAGCCTTCAACATTATATTCTTTGAGTGTGCATTCTTTCAATGATATGTATCTCTAGAACTTGCTTCATATCTTGTTGAGATTACATTCACATTACATATATACATGAAGATGATAAAGGCATTAGGAATTTTAACCATTTGAGCCAAAAAGCCAACCTAAAGCATATTATCCTTAGTAAGCCCCTTTTGAGCTTGTTTATCTTTTCTTTGCTTTATCCATGTATAAGCCTTAACTTTATATATGTTTTCCTTTCCCCTGGCCAAGGATTAGTAGAGCATATACTTGTGATATCTTATGGAATTATGGTTGGAAATTATGTGAAAAGAAAGAAGAAGTGATGCTTGATGAAAATATGGGCAAGTTTCCAAAGGTGAAAAACAAAAAAAAAAAAAAAAGAAAGAAAGAAAGAAAGAAAGAAAGAAAGAAATAATTGTTCCTTTATGTTCTTAAGATTTTATGTTGAAAGAGCTTGAAAAAAAAAAAAAAAAAAAAAAAAGGTTAAGCATTGGTGATTAAAGATGGAAAATTTATGTGCTTTGATGGAATATCTTGTTTGAAATATCATTTTTTAGAATGCTCTACTTTCTTTGGTTTGAACCTTCTCTTTTACTCTCTTTTACCTCACCTTAACCTTAGCCCCATTACAACCGGAAATAAGACCTTTTGATTCATGCATTGCTTGTAATATGTTAGTAATGGAGATGAGATTGAAGAGCAAGCTTATGGTAGAACATATTCATTGATTGAATTTGAGAGATTTAAACACATAAGCCCTAAACACGTGAGTGTTGGAGTGTATATCAATGAGAGGACCTATCACTTTGGCATGGCATATATTTCATTTAAATCCCGCAATTAATTGAGTTTTGAAGTTTGCATGTAAATAAATTCATGAAAATTTATACTCTTTATCCTTCTTAATTGTGTTCTTGTTTATAATGCATATATTCTTGGATATTGATGGGAGATTAGGAGATTGGTCATAATGATTTGATTTAATTTAACTTTGATTTGATTTTACCTATCCTTTCTCGAGGACGAGCAAGAGCTAAGTGTGGGGATATTTGATGCAACCATATTATTCGATAGTTTCACCCACATTTAACTAGTGTTTTGACTATGTTTTATATATAAAATGCCTTGATATTCTTTGTTTTATGTTTTGAAGGCACTTTTGGATGAAAGATGCAAAAAGGAGTAAATTGAAGGTAATTGGCAGATTTGATGTTCAGTCGATGTTTTGTGCAGAACGTGAGCTCTAAAGGTCAAAATGAAGTGATTCCAGTGGCATTAAAAAGCTAACATCCATACCTTTCTGGACATCTAAGTCAAGACAATAAAATAAGGAAGAGCATGGAAATCGCAGCTTTCAAAGTCAAATCTCGCAATCTGCCAGTGTTGACCTTCGGTCAGTCCGACTTGAATATCTAGAGCTACAAAAGTCCAATTGATGCAAACTCAATTGTTTTGGATTCCTGACTCAAAGGCCTATAAACGCTCCAAATTTCAGCCAAAAACGATGTCATATGAGGGAGATATGATTTTTTTCAAAGATGACAACTGAATTCTGCCAGCAAACAGGTTTCGTGAAGAAACGAGTCCAGATTACGTTCCGAAGCATCTAAACCGACATCCAAGTTTTTATTTCAGCAATGTAGCTCCTCTAAGTCAAAGCTTGAAGATTTCATGCAAAACTATTTCTCCTTTTTTAGGAAAATAGTTATTGAACTACTTAAATGTAAATTGTCTACTTAAGGGAGGACTATTTTGTAAAATAGAGATTAGGGTTTCCTAGCATATAAAAAGAATGAGAGAAGAGAAGGGGGGCAGCCACCCAAGAGGAGAAAAACGCCCCCCTACTCTAAGAAACCCTAAATCATGCATTCTTCCATCTTTTTGATTAGTTGTTCAATAAACATGCAAGGCTAAACTCATTTTCTTGGTTGCAAGGACACGGAAACCTTCGGATTTCAAGAACTGTGAGATCTATTCTACCTTTTCTTTTCAGTTTATATGATGAATATGTTTGTTCTCCTATGCTTATTTTTCCTATGATTGTTTATTTTAATTGCTAGAGTGGACTCTAAGTTATTATTATAGACAATTTATTGCTAAGTTTGATATCAAAACCGGAGTTGTGGTATATGAACTTGTGAAGCAACTGAGTTTAATAATTGTAGCGGATCTACGTTATTAATCTTAGGGAGAACATTCGATCAAAGCAACATAAGCAGACAACTTAGTTGTTAAGATAATGAATTTATCTAGATCTTAAGGCTGCCATTGGATTAAATCATTAGTGCGGACACTGTGATTATTTGTTGGTTAGGGTTAGTTATACGGCGGATCCGTTAATTAACCAACGTTAAGAAAAGATAAAAATTCAGAATATAAACTGGAATTTCGTTTCAAGGATCAGTTCTGATTTCTATAGGTGGATGTGTGATTGCGACCAAGGTTTGTTCTCTTGATAATTTTCTGATCTTATTAAATTTTGTTTGATAGTTTTTTGTTTTATTTTTTCTTTAGCCTATATAACATCCAACCCCCCTAAATTGCATAACGTATAGCATAAAATCTGAACTAAAATCGAACCCCTTGCTTGCTCTATATTATCTTGTGTGTTGTGTTTGAAGCTAGGGTATTTAATTTTTGTGCGGACCACGACATCGCAACAAATCGGGGAATAATTTTAATTGATGCTTTTTGTTATTTTTAGTTGCTGTATTGTATATTTCTGAAAAAAAAAGAAAAAAAAAAAAGAGAAACATAATTTTTGCTTGCGGCGGTACTGTTCACTTGCGGCAACGTACTGTTTCAAAACAGATTGTTTGGTGGAATTAGGTTTCGGCCTTTTGTTTCTAGAAGGGAAACGACGTTAAACAGAACTCTAGCCCCACTCTATCGAGGCTAAATTCCACTGTTTTCTAGGGTTTTTCGGCAGTTTTAGTTTCTAACGTAAAGATTTCGTTTTTGCTAGTTAGATCTGTTAGTGTAAACTTTGAGCTAAATCTGGTTTTATACATTTGCTACCAACATTTAATGGTCTTGCAGGAGAAGATCCTCATACTCATCTCAAGGAGTTCATATGGTTTGTGTTGGCATGAAACCGAATGGAGTTGACGAAGAACAGGTTAAGTTGAAAGCTTTCCCTTTCTCTTTAAAAGGGGCAGCAAAAGCATGGCTTTTCTCCATTCTCCCAGGTTCAATTGGAACTTGGAATGGCATGAAAAAGATCTTCCTTGAGAAGTATTTCCCAGCATCTCGAGTTGCCAACATAAGAAAAGAAATATGTGGGATTCGACAATCTCATGGAGAGACACTTTCCGAGTATTGGGAAAGATTTGAGCAACTATGTATTCAGTGCCCTCATCATCAAATACCCGATCAGCTGCTCATTCAATATTTCTATGAAGGATTGATACTTACTGACCGTAGTATCATTGATGCTGCAAGTGGAGGGGCATTGGTAGATAAGACACCCGAGGCTGCACGCCAATTAATCTCAAACATGGCAGCCAACTCAAAACAGTTTGGCACTCGTGGAGACTTCGCAAACAAACGAGTAAATGAGGTAAGTATTTCTAACCTTGAGAATAAAGTTAATGATCTTACTTCTCTTGTGCGTTCTTTGGCTTGTGGCAATGTACAACAGGTGAAAGCTTGTAGCATATGCTCCTTACAAGGACATACTTCAGATATGTGCCCAATAATGCAAGAAGATACATTGAACAAGCTAATGCAGTTGATGGAGCATTTAATGGACAGCCTCAGCGTAAGTATGATCCTTTTTCCCACACGTACAATTCTGGATGGAGAGATCATCCTAACCTACGGTATGGGAACCAACCTCAACAAGGCAATCAAGGCCGACAATTCCATCCCAATGGATTTCAATCCCAACAGAATTATCAAGCAAGTTCACAAACTCCAAATGTTACTCCAATGATGATCTTCGTGAGATGATGAAAACTTTGGCTTCTAACACTGTGACTTTGCAACAAAATGTCATGTCTTTTCAACAGGAAACAAGGTCAAGTATTCACAACTTGGAGAAGCAAATGGGGCAAGTAGCTTCAAGTGTGGGGAAATTAGAAGCACAAATGAATGGAAAATTGCCCTCCCAAGCATTGAATCCAAAAGAGAATGTTAGTGCGATCATGCTGCGAAGTGGGAAAGAACTTGAAGAGAAAAGGTTAAAACAAATTGAGATGGAGGAAGAAGAAGAGATAGAAATTGAATTGAGTACAAAGAAGGAACATCCTCCTTCTCCACAAACTGAAACAAAGACCAACACTCCAAAGGTAACTCCTCACTTAATGAATTCTAGTTTTAAAACAATTCCACCCTTTCCTATGAGTTCTTCTAGGTCAAAGAAAAGGACAAAGAAAAAGAGATTTTAGAGGTCTTCAAGAAAGTAGAACCCAACATTCTTTACTTGATGCTATCAAACAAAATTCCTAAGTATGCCAAAATTTTTGAAAGAGTTGTGTACTACCAGAGAGCTTTCAAACTGAAAGGTCAAATGAAGTTGTATCTGCTGTTGTTCAAAAGAATATGCCTTTGAAGCAAATAGACCCAGGTGCGTTTACTATCCCATGTGTTATTGGTTGCTAGTTTTTAAAAGGGCTTGTGTGATTTAGGTGCATCCATTAGTGTTATGCCCAAACATGTTTATGATTCTCTTAGTCTTGAGCCTTTGAATAAAACTAGCATTGTAATACAACTTGCGGATCGAAGTTTTGTTTACCCACTTGGTGTGATAGAAGATGTCCTAGTCAAGATTGATAGTTTGATCATTCCATGTGATTTTTATATTCTTGATATGGAACATGACTCTTGTGATTCATCAAACAACACTCCTATATTGTTTGGGAGACCATTCTTGAAAACTGCCAATACAAAGATTGATTGTGGTAAGGATACTTTGTCTATGGAAGTAGGAGATGAAAAGATTGAATTTAATTTTCATGATGCAATGAAATATCCTTATAGCAATGTTTATTCTATCACATGCTATGACCAAGTTGATAAGTATGTGCAGCAAGTTTTTGATTTTGAGTGTGAGGATGGATTAAGTGTAGCCTTGAGCTATGGCTATGATTTTACCGAGATAGAAAAGATGGAGAGGCACATATGTGTTCCCCAAAATGTGCACGAATCAGCATTGGCTTTGCAATCTTTGCAAATTGTTCCCCATGGTAATGTCTTTGTTGATTTAATACTTTCACATAAAAAAGCTTTTGCCATCTATTTTACAGGCCCCGAGTTAGAATTGAAACCTTTGCCCGATAATTTGAAGTATGTATTCATTGGTGAAAACAATACACTTCCCGTTATTATAGCAACAAGTTTGACAAATACGCAAGAGGAAAAACTTGTGAAGTTGTTGTGTGATCACAAGACGGCCATTGGATGGACTTTAGCTGACATCAAGGGCATTAGTCCCTCAATGTGTATGCATCACATACTATTGGAGGACAATGCAAAACCAAGAAGGGAAATGCAAAGGAGGTTGAACCCGCCTATGATGGAGGTAGTGAAAGCTGAAATTTTGAAACTGTTAGATGCAGGAGTCATTTATCCCATCACGGATAGTAAATGGGTAGCGCCAATCCATGTGGTGCCCAAAAAGACCGGAATCACGTTGGTGAAAAACAAAAAGGATGAGCTCATTCCTGCTCGCATCTCGAGTGGATGGAGAATGTGTGTTGATTATAGAAAGCTAAATCTTGCTACACGCAAAGATCATTTCCCATTACCATTCATGGATCAAATGCTTGAACGCCTAGCAGGTAAGTCTTTTGTATATCACAGAGAGTTCGAAAATATTTACAACAAAATGCCACAATCACCGACGTCCATGCCGACGGACTCACCGTCCATCGGTATCTCACAGAGAGTTCGAAAATATTTACAACAAAATGCCACAATCACCGACGGCCATGCCGACGGACTCACCGTCCGTCGGTATCTCACAGAGAGTTCGAAAATATTTACAACAAAATGCCACAATCACCGACGGCCATGCCGACGGAATAACATCCGTCGGCATCTCACAGTAAGCTCGAAAACATAAAACCACCATCGACGGTATTACCGACGGCGTAGCTCCGTCGGTAATTTGTCGGTTACCCATTTTACCGACAGAATTACCGACGGACCGCGCGTTTCCCAAAGTGCGTTAATTAATGCGCCCCTGAACTTGTCAGATTACCGACGGACTTCGAAAATTTTGGAGGGCTTTTAAAAATTCGGGGCGAAATTCGAAAAATACCGACGGAATTTTGACCTTTTACCGACGGATTTGTAACCTGTTACCGACGGATGTTAATTCTGTCGGGGACTCCGTCGGTAAAATTGACCTATAAGTTCCACCCCCGCCGCTTCGCCTCATTTTTTCTTCTTCTCCCCGCCGCTTCTTCTCTTCTCCTGCGTTTTTCAGCCTAGATTTTTCATTTTTTTCCCCCTCAATCCTTAAACACTTTCACCTTTAATCTCTAGCAAGATTTGGTGTTGTAAATCTTCATTATATTAAAAGGTATGTGTTTTTTTTCTAATTTATTTTATTTTATTTTATTTTTAGTTGTTTTTATTTTTGTTGTGTTGGTGTTTTTTGTTGCAATGTGGATAAAGTTTTGAATTTGACACATTATTAAGGTATGTATATTTCGTTCCTTTTTTTTTTGAATATTTTTTGAATTTGTTGAATATTTGTTAATTTAATTGTTGAATAATTGAATTTAATTGTTGAATTTATTGAATAGTTTTTGTTGTTGTGTTGTTAGAATTTTTATTAGGTAATTTAACTTAGAATTAGTTAAAGTTGAATTTTTTGAATATTTTTTGAATTTTTTGAATTTGTTGAATATTTGTTAATTTAATTGTTGAATAATTGAATTTAATTGTTGGATTTATTGAATATTTTTTGTTGTTGTGTTGTTAGAATTGTTATTAGTTAATTTAACTTAGAATTAGTTAAAGTTGAATTTTTTGAATATTTTTTTGAATTTGTTGAATATTTGTTAATTTAATTGTTGAATAATTGAATTTAATTGTTGGATTTATTGAATATTTTTTTGTTGTTGTGTTGTTAGAATTTTTATTAGGTAATTTAACTTAGAATTAGTTAAAGTTGAATTTTTTGAATATTTTTTGAATTTGTTGAATATTTGTTAATTTAATTGTTGAATAATTGAATTTAATTGTTGGATTTATTGAATATTTTTTGTTGTTGTGTTGTTAGAATTGTTATTAGGTAATTTAACTTAGAATTAGTTAAAGTTGAATTTTTTGAATATTTTTTGAATTTTTTGAATTTGTTGAATATTTGTTAATTTAATTGTTGAATAATTGAATTTAATTGTTGGATTTATTGAATATTTTTTGTTGTTGTGTTGTTAGAATTGTTATTAGGTAATTTAACTTAGAATTAGTTAAAGTTGAATTTTTTGAATATTTTTTGAATTTGTTGAATATTTGTTAATTTAATTGTTGAATAATTGAATTTAATTGTTGGATTTATTGAATATTTTTTTGTTGTTGTGTTGTTAGAATTGTTATTAGTTAATTTAACTTAGAATTAGTTAAAGTTGAATTTTTGAATTTTTTTGAATTTTTTGAATTTGTTGAATTGTAATTGTTAATTTGTTGAAGTATAATTTGTTGAATTTATTGCATTTATTTTTTGTTATATTATTTATTGTTTTGAATATAATTATTGATTAATTTGTGAATTGTAATTGTTAACGTTGAATTTATCTTAGGATTAATAGTTGAATATGTTGGAATAATTAGTATAGATTGGTTCGATTGGTTGTGGCTATTGTTAATATTTGCAGGTTTGTGGATTTGGGTAGTATCTTTTTTAACTTTTAAATTTTATTTTACAATTATTAATATAAAATTGTTTAGATGCGTAAAATGAAAACCAGAGCTGGTCGTCAAGTCGAATCAAGTTCGTCTAGCAGCGATGATGATGTTTCCGTAGGTGCCTCTCAAGAAGAGGCACCTACACCACCTGCGCCGTCAACCGATGCTGCCTCTTCCAGCGATGTTTCACATCGCAGACGTGGCATGCCTTCGAAGCGGAATCAATTTACCCGCCAGTTCGAGGCACAGTGGAAGGACGATCTTTCAATGAATATTTGTTAATTTAATTGTTGAATAATTGAATTTAATTGTTGGATTTATTGAATATTTTTTGTTGTTGTGTTGTTAGAATTGTTATTAGTTAATTTAACTTAGAATTAGTTAAAGTTGAATTTTTGAATTTTTTTGAATTTTTTGAATTTGTTGAATTGTAATTGTTAATTTGTTGAAGTATAATTTGTTGAATTTATTGCATTTATTTTTTGTTATATTATTTATTGTTTTGAATATAATTATTGATTAATTTGTGAATTGTAATTGTTAACGTTGAATTTATCTTAGGATTAATAGTTGAATATGTTGGAATAATTAGTATAGATTGGTTCGATTGGTTGTGGCTATTGTTAATATTTGTAGGTTTGTGGATTTGGGTAGTATCTTTTTTAACTTTTGAATTTTATTTTACAATTATTAATATAAAATTGTTTAGATGCGTAAAATGAAAACCAGAGCTGGTCGTCCAGTCGAATCAAGTTCGTCTAGCAGCGATGATGATGTTTCCTTAGGTGCCTCTCAAGAAGAGGCACCTACACCACCTGCGCCGTCAACCGATGCTGCCTCTTCCAGCGATGTTTCACATCGCAGATGCGGCATGCCTTCGAAGCGGAATCAATTTACCCGCCAGTTCGAGGCACAGTGGAAGGACGATCTTTCAATGTAAGTTTGTTAATGTTTTAGTTTTTTTTATATAAAAAAAACAAATTTAAAACATAATTTATGAAGTAATCACAAATTAATTTCATTTCTTTTCAGGTTCACAAACATTGAGGCCGCCCGATTAATATCATCGGCATTTAAAGCGTCGATGGAGATTCCATTGTTTCAATGGAGTCAGATATCCAGACATCCTGAATGAATGCCTCAAATCAATGCATGGTTTCGTAGATTTGAGGTTCGTGTTAATATATAATTTTCAGCTTATTTCTAATTATAAATTCATGTTATAATTGTAAATAAATTATTAACATTTTAAAAAATTATTTTTTTATATACAGCATCGATTCTGCTGGGACGATGAACATGACAGTGTTGTGAGGAGGGTGTGGGAAAATCACGCGGCAATTAGGTAACTTCGAAAACAATACGACTTTTTTTTACATAATTATTTATGTTTTGAAATGTAATTTTTTCGTGCGTGAATTAGGTTGCGTGATTTTTAGTATGACGCCCAGAAAAAAGCAAAAAAAACAGCGAGGGATAAGGGGTTACAAGGCTGGAACGATGTTGCGGTTTGGAGGGATTTCAAACCAATATACATCCCGGAAGATATATGGCCGCACTATCTTCAGCACGTGACGTCTGAGCGGTTCACTCGACGCTCACAGTCCGGTGCCGGCAACCGGAATCAGTAAATTCATGGCTCGGTTACAACGCACACCGGCGGCTCCGTTCCGTTTGCTGCACATGCGAAACGGATGGTAAGATTAATTTAAATGAAATATATCGTTCAATTAATTTGTTGTTAATACATTTTTTTCATTATATATAGGCTACGTCTCTTGGACGTGAGCCGAGCCCTATGGAGCTGTTTGTGGAGACGCACGTGCGGAGTCATGACCGCCAAAAGGGGACGCAACAGTTCGTTGACAACCGTGCTCAACAGTTTGTGGTGTGTTTGTTTAACCATTTTATTTTGTAAGTTATTATTATGTTTATTGAATTGAATATGATTTTTTTTTTCAGGAGACCTATAATAATCGGTTGAGGGAGAGATACGGGGATGATCCTTCGACCCATCCGGAATTCGATCCGGATTTGTGGATGGAGGCTGGATCGTCAGGTGGACCCGATAAAAATCGGGTTTACGGGCTCTCCAACACTACCGCTGCCAAGTTGCGGTCGACCGGTACTGCTTCAACCGGTGGGAGCTCCCAATCTGTATCGAGCTCCCAATCTAAGGAGTTTGTGGCCTTGCAGCAAAGGTGCGACCACCTATCAGAGGCGTACACACACAACTCAAAGAAGAGCAAAGATTGGCGAACGAACAACACAGATTGGCGGACGAACAACGCAGAGCAGAGTCTGAACAACAAAGAGCGGCCTATGAAGAGCTTCGTCAAATGGTCATGAACATGACACAAGGCGGAACATGTGCGCCTAATCCTTTTTGGCCGCCTAACCCCCACCCTCCTCCTCCTCCTCCTCCACCTTTATATTAATTGTTTTTTTTTTAAACACATTCATTTTGTAATGAATATTATTTAACTTTGAGTTTTTGTTGCTTAATATAAATTTTATTTGCATAATTGGTTTGTATTACTATTAATTTATATTATTTTTTCTAAATAATTAAAAAAAAAATTACACAGGGATTTACCGACGGAATAAATCCGTCGGCATTGGACAGTGTCTGAGGTATGCCATCCCATCACCGACATACTCACCGACGGAAATAATCCGTCGGTATAAAAATACCGACGAATTTACAGACGGATTTATTCGGTCGGTATGAAATATCACCGACACTTTTGCCGACGGAGTTAGTCCGTCGGTCTTTACATAACACCGACGGAATGTATTCCGTCGGTATATTCCAAGCGGGAAACTTTTTTTTTTTTGGCGCGCACAGGCCGTCGGTAAAACCGTCGGTAAATGTGTTTTTTTTTATTACCGACGGATATAGCGACGGAATGTGGAATCACCGACAAAAGGTATTCCGACGGGAGTATTCTGTCGGTAATATAGTCGGTAAATAATTTACCGACGAACGTTCTGTCACACACTGACGGAATATTTCCGTCGGTAAAACTGTGAAATCTTGTAGTGTTATTATTATTATTATTATTACATGTTTAGAGATTGTGTTTCAAGCACGACCATCCATATCTGAACATATATTAATTAAGAGGCATAAACAAATACTATCAAGTCTATCGAGAAAATAATAATAATAAAAAAAGGGTAGGAGCTAAAAGGCTCGTTAATCCTTGAGTTTTCTGATGTGCAGTAGACGCTAGATCATATTAAAGATCCCGTTGCTGAAATACGAAACATGGATTAGGGCGTACAATAGTTAATTAATGAGTCCATGAGAACATTTTGGTATTGGTTTTTTTTATAGAGGGTAGTAATCAAACCACCTATCCATCATGGCTAAGCACTGCTGTGGCCTGTATTCCGGCGCTGTGTGACCCCCTCCCTACACCACCAATATCAGGCTTTCAAGATACCATAATTGCTTATTTATATTTTTAGATTAAACAGTTAGCTGAGCTAATGCCTGCTCTTACCTTCACAGTTGCAAATGTCAGGTCGTATGTTATGTATTCTTGCGCATTGTCTGCATACAGCATTGCGTATCTAAAGATGACCCAACAAACAAAAAAGGATTAGTTAATGCCAGTAAGTACCTTTGTTTTTTTATTCTGTCATTCTACTTTTTTTTTTTTATAAATAATAATTAACCTCTACCGTTTCAAATGGACATGACACATGTTACAAAAATGTAAATTAATTAATAATATCATTATCTAAAAAATAAATAAAAGAAACCCAAACTAAAATATTTTTATGAATTTTTTTTAAAAAGGTGATAGTTTAGTGACAAATATCTTCCTTTATAAAATATTTAATATTAGTTTAAAAATATTACTAGAAAATTATTAGCATCTAATAAAAAATTGTTTTTTTTTTTAATCTTATGATTAATTACATGTTTGATATAATTTAACTTTATTGAAAAATAAAAACAAATTAACATGAGTCTTTTTTTTTTAAAAAAAAAAAAAGCAATATTGTTTTTTTTGTTCTATCTTTTTTTTTAATGTATATTATTTTTCAGAATATTTGTAACTAAGTTCTATTTTAAAAAAAAAAAATTATGATAAATTCCCATTGGTTTGGATTTTGAAAAATAAAATCAAAGGGTGTAAAATGATGGATACTTACCCTGCAACTTGACCATCAACAAACCATGGTTCCCAGTCATACTTAATCGTCAAATTCAGAGATTCTATCCATTCATGCGTGCCAATGTATGGGATAGTCATGTCATGATCGCCACTACACAGGTTAAAACAATGGTTAAGATTGCACTAAATGGGAAAATTCAGAATTTATAATGTGCATAGAATTATAAACATTACCTGTAAATGAGAGCTCGATATGGTTTCTTGGTCAAGTTCCGATGGTAATCAACAGTGCTTTTGACATTGTACGAATAGGCCAGGGTCTTATTGCATCTTCTCCAATCCTTTATGGTTCCCTGCTCATGATATTTTTATTATTTTTCCGCCATGAGCAGAGTTATTTTGATAGGGCAAGCATACGTACCTTGCGAATATGAAGAGCATCTCGAACAGTTTCATCATTAGCCCACCCATAAATGTATACATGATTGTAATTCTACATGCCAATAAGCTGGTTAATAACCAAGGTAAGAGAGAAAAGAGAAAAAAGAAAAGAGAAATTAGTTCAATGTACCCGGCACCAAGGTCCAGGAACACGGGGACTTGGTAGCAGAATATCAGCGTCATCGGCTATGAGAAACCTTGGATCCCATTTCAATGCCACTGGTTTTGGGGATACGTCCTTGCATGTAGGTTCCAGAATTTGTCCAGTATATACTTTTCCAATACACTATAAATTCAAAAGAGAAGTCAACTTTCATGTTCATAAACTTCAAGCATGATGCAAAAAAATGTTGATCAGAGTTCTGATTTATGAATTGATCAGTCACCTCCTTGATGGCTAATATGTCTTCCATACACGATGCGTTGCTTTGATCTGGATTTAAGTACTCACCCTTGCAATTTTTCATGAAGGACTAGAAAAAAACCATGAGAATAGTTTTGCTTATATGAGAGCTAGCTAGCTGGGAAGTTAAAGAGCAGAGCTAGGAGAGGGAAGTTACCTCGTAGAGTTTATCTGATATAAGCGCTTTTAGGTGAGCAAAAGGAACTATTGAATTGGTGTCAATCTCATAATCTGTAACTGGGTTTCCAAGCACATATCCCTGAGTTCCAACATGTTTTACAGCCTTGTCAACTACAACGCAAATAAATCAGTAAAACAAACAAAATAAAACCATGAGTTGATCGAGTACTTTGAGGTTCATTGTTGGCTGACGTCCCTCTTTATTTCCTGCAAGAAATAAAACGAAAAAAAATCAAACACTTGTGAATATTACAAGAAAATAAGTTGTGTTTGGGACAGAAGTTAACTACCATCAGAAATCTCCTGGACTATGATAGGTGCAACGATGCCTGAAAAGGAGTCCCCGGCAACGTAGAGTGGATTTGTAAGAAACTTGGGGTGATCCACGAGCCACTGTGTCACAAACTCATAATGTTAGCCAAATTGTTTTACATTACTAGCGAGTTTACAACTATGCATTTACCTCTGTTGACTAGCATGACTCGTATCATGGAGCAGCTAACAACCTTTTGATGTATAAATTGCAAGTCAATGATCAATAAAACTAAGCTTTTCTAGCATATCCATAAATCAGTCTCCAGTTGTCTTCAACATTTGTGCAAAAAACCAAAAACCTCTAATTTTAATTTGAAAAAAACCCACTTCTGTGCCATTCCTTCTCCTTGACATACAACTTGTATATCTTGCGATTTAAAAATACACTTTCCCTTACCTTTCTTAAGAACTCATAAGTTTCTGCAGCTGACAATGTATCAGTAACATGGTAGCCTTCCCATGTAGTTGAATAGGAAAATCCGGTACCAACAGGTGCATCTACAAATATTATGTTGGCAATCTGCACCATTACATGAAACAAAATTTCAACAGTTACATTTAGTTGCAAATAAATAATTCAAGGGTGCAGAAATTTGTGACCTTTGTCCATGAATATGGGTTCAATGCCAAAACAGGTTTGCCTCCTCCGCTGGATTTTGCATAATCAAATGATAACGGGCCTATTCATTCATAACCACCATTAGAAAAACTTTTAATGGCCTTAAATTTCTTGGATTTTTGCCAAACGAATTAGGAAATAGAGAAATTTCTGTTTTAAAAAGTGCACGATAAGAAGATTGTAGTTACTGAAAACATGAATTATGGGGTTAGAAAGATGAAGACACACACACACCAATTTCATATATTATTCCAGACAGGGCAGAGCATCCAGGGCCACCAGTGAGCCAAAGCACAAGAGGGTCATCTTTTGGGCTCCTCTCAGACTCGATGAAGTAGTAGAATAGCTGCACGGCTTCCAATTCTCCCACGCCAATATACCTGGACACAGAAAATCATTATCAAAACAGGATAAACTTCACAAGGCCTTGCACCATGAAGAGAAAAACTAAGTACACTCACCCTGTTTCCAGTACAAATGGAAGGTTACCGTCAAAGCCAGGTAGGGACTTGATTATTGATTTTGATGCAGCGGCATCGGAGAGTAGCAGTAGAGTGAATGCAAGGAATAACATCATATTTATTAAGTGGCAATGTGTGTTACGGAGTCGGATAACGGACATTTCGGTGGTGGCAGGATATATAAAGCCCTTTCTTCATCCACGAAAAGAAGTTGAATTGCTGGTAGGTATCTTTCCACCGTACGAGAACTGAAATGGGTACCCACTGACATGATGTGTCTCAAAATTGAAGATTTAGTAAAGAGTTTAAAGGTAATATAATTGTGGTGCTATCTAATTTACTAATTTTTTTTTTCTCTTTTTGACAAAGAACTTTTATTTAACTGAAAAGGAGGAAGGTTGCTATATCTAAGATCTAAAAGGGAAGCGAAAAAAAGAAAAAAGAACTTTGAAGAATGATATATACAGCCCTTTCTTCATCAACGAAAAGAAGTTGAATAGCCGGTAGGTATCACGTGTATCTTTAACCTGCAATGGGTAACCACCAATGGGTCTCAAAATTGAAGATGTAATAAAGAATTGAAAGCTACTATAATTATAGTTCTAAACAATGAATTTAATTTAAAAATTTAAATTGTTAAATAAAATTTTAAGATATAATTTCTATTAATTTTTAATATATTCTTTCAAGTTAAAAATTTTTGAGCTTGAAATTTACAAAGATTCATATTATCTTATATTTAACTTTTATCAAATAAATAAAAATGATGAGATTTAAATTCGTAAACACTTGATAATACCATGTTAAGGAATTTATTCAACCACGAAATTTAAGATATTAGATGAGGTTCCAAAATATGATTTATATTATTCTCTAACATGTAGTTCCATCTATTTTTTTTTTTTGATAAAAAAATTTAATTTTACTGAAAAAGAAAAAGGTTTCTATATCTAAGATCTAAATTTATATAAACTATACAAATGATACTACTTGCCAATATTACTAAAAAAATTACCAAAAAAAGCATACAATGACAATTTATAAAGAAACTAAAAATCTAGAATTTAGATCCAAAATATAAAAATATTTTTACAAATGGCCAGGTTGTACCTATATTTGTATAATTCACCAATAGCTACGTTACTTTAAACTTTCAATTGATACTCTAATTATTGGGCAAGAACTTTGAAGAATGATTATAATTAGCAATTTATGTAAAACATTCATTTCACCAAGACTTGTAAAAGGGAAGCGAAAACAAGAAAAAAAAAAAACCCTTGAATTTTTTTTTCTGGGGGCAGGGGCCGGGGAAGTAGGGGTATATATATATATATATATATATATATATATACCTTGATAAGTATCTTAAATATTAAATAGCAATAATTCATTGGAGTTAAGTTGTTGTCTTTAATAAATAGTTAAAAAAAATACTTTGATAGGTTGTTGTCTATCTAGCTTATTCCAATAAAATGAAAACACTTGTGTTGAATTATTATCAAATACTCTACTATCACACTACCTAACATTATAAATATGTTAGCTTAATTGTATTTTTAATGTTACAATCAGACAATATAAATGTATATGTTTGCAAAATAACATTGCATTATTTGCTTCCTAATAGAAGTTAAAGTGTAACCCTTATAATCTGGACTACCATAAGTGGCAATTTAGAGATTTAGGGCTAACCCATATGAAGATGCTCTCATGACTATAGTTGTCATTAAATAAAAATGAGTTATTTTTTAATGTTAGTAACAAAATTTAAAATGTATATAGTTATTTTAAATTCTTCCATTCATACCTATAGAAGTAACAAACATCCTCTAACTTAATTGACCTCTTTCATGCATGCAAGACATAGATGTTTGTACATGTATGCCAAGACAACAGATCCTCAACTATATATAGGAATCATTTAGAAACGTCAGATAAATTAAAGGTACATATCTTCTCGTGAGGTCTGTGAATAATACATTGTCAAACAAATGCAGTATATATGCACTAGCATACCTATATAACACATTTAAATGATCATACCAATTCACATATACTTAACAAAAAATTAACACATTCAAATCATAATTTAATTGATACATTTGCAATACCTTATCGTTAACATAATTTGGTGGTATAGTAAATATCTTCTTAATATATTTAAGATATATGCTACCCCACTTCAATTCAGTAGAAGGGGGTTTCAACCCCAATTCATGCTCTCATAACACAACCCGATTATACACCCCAGTAAATGTGATTGTTTGTCTATCAATATGAAGTTTAAGCAAAATTGCAATATCCAATAGTGTTGATGTCATCCTAAGTAACTACCCACCATAAGAATGTCAACTTCATAATGTGTCTACCCACCATAATAAGAGGATCTACCACCTTGTATGTGCTACATCCTATGTAACAATACTTGTGTTTAATGAGAAATTAAATAAGTTTAATATGCTTTAAAAAATATCATAATATACTTTAGCAAATAATTTTTTATGTATGCATGTCTATTTAATATTATACATATACATATTGTATAGCCGGTAACATATCTCTATAAGGAAAGTAAAAACCATTTCCAATTAGAATTTTTTTCTTCATAAAAAATTACAAAAGCCAACGGGAATATCTTATAAATTGCATCAAAAACAATTGCAATCAATAATTTCACATCATATGTCCCATATAAATGTGTGCCATCAATACTCATTAGTGGTCTTCATTACTTGAAACCTTCAATACAAGCTCTAAATGACCAAAAAAACTCTTCTAAAAATCATTGTACTATCATCAAAATTTCTTTTATGTGGAATCAACAATTGTTTTGGGATTTGATTATTTTATTACCAACAACAACCTTGATAATTTTTTAAATGACTACTCATATTATGAATCAAATAGATGCTCAAACACCTTTTGTTTTGCAATCCATGCTTTGTCATATGATATTTTATACTTGTAATGAAATTTTATTTTATTATGCATGCTTGTAACCATCATTAAAATATTATCTATTACAAGGGTTGATATAGCATTAGCAACATAATTTGCATCGAGCTGATGGTGGTCTTTTTGGACAAAGGTCAAGGTACATGTGTGTGACCCTTTTAACTTTGTTATCTCAAATAAATCCAATCTTTTATGATATCCCCTATGTAAATACCACTTAAATTTAGGAGCTTGCACACATTGTAATTAAACAAAGGTCGAGTTCGACCATTGAACTTGGTATTTAATCAAATATGCAATGTGCCACCATTTAACTGTATTAACAAATTCATTTTAATTGTTAAATGTTTGTCTAACCTCTAAATCAGAGCCTCATGTAAAACATCTATGACTAAGTGCTCCATCATAAGAAATAGCAAATGTAGACCCGTAAACATCTCCAAATTCAAGAACAATATGTGTTGTCTCATTGTCAACATCATTATCCATATCATCATCAATGTTTGGGTCTAACATTACATCATCTTCATTGCCACTAGGATCATAATATTGAAATCTATATTGATTAATGAATGGATGTCAAACATAGTATCATCAATCCTTTGTAGCAAATCATTCGACAATAAACTTTTTTCCCTCTACTAATTGACTTTAAAGGACCAAAAGATCATGATGCACTTATACATATCTGACCAGAAGTTGGGACATATAAAGAATTTGGTCAACTACTCACACTAAATATCATCATTGTCGCAACTCGGTGGATATCGTGATGAGGGCTAAAATATATATCATGAAAAATTAGGAGTCGCCACCTAGTAATTAGAGGAAACTAGAAATCCTAAAGATAAGCATTGGTTCTAGAGATTCAGGTAAGAGGTTAGTTATGCTTAAGGGAAGAACGATGTCGCATTTACAACATTCTTTCTTATGCTTAAGGGAGGGACTAAGTTATGAGAAGATACAAAATATAGACACTTAATATAGGGCTTTTAAACAGAGAGGTAATCTAAAGCGAATACTCCACTACTTTCCCAAATTCTCTCAATATAGGGTTTTTAAACAGAGAGGGACTAAGTTATGTGAATAAAACCAGCAAGGGCGTTGTAATTTCATTTATCTCAATTCTCTCAATCTCTCACTACTTTCATACTCTCAAATTCTCTCATTATCTCCAATCTCACTCTTTTAATCCTCTCCTGTCTCAAGATCTTCAAGTATTTCCTCTTAACACAATCAAAAAGTATATATGTTGAATATTTTGACATATTATTTTTTCTTATTTTTCTTATTTTCTTTGGTTTATTAACAATGTATTTTTATTTTTATTATATTAAATGCAGATAAACTCTGAAATTAAATATGCCATTAAGGTAAACATTTTCCATTCCTAAAATCTATATTTGTTTTATATTTTATTGTCTACATTGCAATAATGTTTTATTATGTTTGTTGAATTTTAATTGTGTTTGTTAAATTTATAGTATAAATATTAATTGAATATATAGGATTACTTTTTTTTCTATTTTATTGTCTACATTGCAATAATATTTTATTATTTTGTTGAATTTGAATTGTTACTGTCAAATTTATTGTATAAATGTTAGTTGAATATACAGGATTCAATTTAAATTCAAAAAATTCTTGTCAATTTAGGATTAAAAACATTATCACGTCAAAAATGAGATGAAATTGAATAGTCTAAAATTTTTGGTAGAAATAAATTAAAGTAAATTAGTTTGTGGCATATATTTTGTGTATTTGCAGGATTGAAAATTTTGGGTAGTCTCCAGTATAGGGGAGGTGCTGCTAAATTGTTTTTTTTAAAAAAAAATCAAATTTGATTATGCAAATATTCATCAAATTAGTGTAGATGCATAGAGAAAAATCAACTGCACGTTGTGAGCACATGATCACAGCTAGTTCTTCTAGTAGTAATGATGACAACATGTCATTGGGTGCCGATCAAGAAGAGGCACCTGCATCGACTCATGATGCTGCCTCTTCCAGTGTTGTTCCACAACGTAGAGGCGGTATCCCTTCACAGCGGGATCCATTCACCCACAGGTACGAGGCGTATTGGAAGAACAACCTTTCAATGTAAGTTTGTGTTAATTTATGAACAACTAATATTTCATTAATTTTATTGATTTTCAAATTCACAAATATTAAGGCTGTCTGGTAATAACATTGGCATTTAAATTGTCGATGGAGATTCCATTGTTTCAATGGAGTCAAGTTTCCAAACATCCTAATTGAAAACATCATATCAATGCATGGTTTTCAAGATTTCAGGTTAGTGTTAACTTAAAATTTTAACTATTTTTTATGTAAATTCATTTACTTTATTTAGATTATTGATTTATTTTTCATAAACTGTTAATGCAAGGGTAAATTTGAATGGGATAGAGAATATTACAACGTTACGAGGACGGTTTGGGAGAATCACGTTGCAACTAGGTAACAACGAAAACAATACAATAATTATTTTTTATTTTAAAAATTAAAATTTCATTTGTCATTATTTTAAATAGAATATGTTTGTATCATATAGCTTAAGTCATTTTTGGTATCATGCACAAAAAAAGCTAAAAAATATGCTAGAGAAAATGCTCTGTCATGCTGGAATGACGTGACGGTTTGGAAGGATTTCAGGCCGCCAAACGTCCTGGAGGATACATGAGCGGAATTTATTTAGACGTGATGTCCAAGCATTTCACACGATGCTCAAAGTCAAGTGCATGGAATTGGAGTAGGCAAATTCACGGCTCGGATACCATGCACACCAACGGCTCCATTCCTTTCGTTTCGCATGTTAACTGGATGGTAAGATTAATTTTAATCACATCTATATTTAATCAATTTGTTGGTATTTATAAAAATATTTAACTTGCAACATTTTCTTTCATACATGCTACGGCTCTCGTACATGAGCTAAGCCCAATTGAGCTTTTTATGGAGATGTAAGTGTGGAGTGAAGGCAGCCAAAAAAGGGTGCAACAGTTCATTGACACCCACACTTAATACTTTATGGCATGTTGACAACCATTTTCTTTTGTAAGTTATTATTTTCTTGAATTGAATTTGATGATTTTAGTTTTTATTTCCAGGAGACATATAATAGTTGGTTGAGGGAGAGATACGAGAACAATCCGTCGACCCACCTGGTTTTTGATCCAGATTCATGGATAGAGGCAGGATCATCTAGTGAAAAATAAGTGAGGTGTTTTGAAAGTGGTCTCATTGTAATGGATGACCTACCCAAATAGAAAATATTAAAAACAGTCTCATTGTAATGAGTGAGCTACCCAAATGGAAAACAAAAATTGAAGAGTTTTGAAGAGACAACATGATAAAGCTCAAAGAGAGATGAGAGCTTAAAGACACACTCAAAAGTAGGTAGGGTTAGGAAAACACACTCCTTAAGAAGTGAGAGCTCAAAGGTACACTCAAAAGGAGGTGAGGGCTCAAAGGTGCACTTGCAAAGAGATATGGTTTGAAAATACATTATCTAAGAAGTGATGGTGAAACACCGATATGTCAATGATGAAAGCAATGCATTATGATCAATATGCATGTATACTTACCTAAGTAATATAGGTCCCCATTTCTTTATGGCGTCTGTCTTTTCTTAAAAGTTTGATTCTTGGTAGTAAACTTCAATGGGTTTTTTGCTCTTGCTTACTCAAGTCACATCTTGTGATCTTAATCTCTAGGAAGGGCTTGAAATCATCATACTTCTTTGTCCTTCAACCTTTATCTCAAGGGTTGCCAGCTGTAAAACCTCTAGATAAAAAATCATAAATTGACTAGTTTTAGGTAACACAAAAAAATTCGTAACTCTTGATTGGGTGATCAGAAAATTCTAAAAATTTGCATGGAGACTTCTAATATCATGCCTTAGCTTGGGTTAAAATTTCATAAGTTTTAGAGAAATTCGGAAATTTGACGAAAAATCTCGGAAATTTGACGAAAAATCACAATTCGACTAGTTTTACGTTATTGGATGTAATTTTCAATCCAACCATCGGATTGAGCTGAACTTTTATGAGGAACCTTAAAATATACTGAATAAAATCTGGTTAAAATTTTAAGATGAATGGAGTTCGACAGTACTAGTAAAAAAATTAAGACCGTCAAATAGAGGCAAAAATACTCATTAAGGGTAGAATAGTTATTTGCCATGGAAAAGAAAACATATAAGCCCTCCTTCTCTTTTATTAACTGCTGAATGGGCAGAAAAAAAAAGATGAAAAGAAAAACAGAGCATAACGTGAGAGAAGGAGATAAAAGTAAGGAAAAACAATAAGGAAATTGAGAGAATAACTTTATAAACTTGCAAGTTCAACCTATAAAACACTAAATCAAGTGAAGGAAGGAGGATTTGAGAAGGGGAATTCAGCTAACCTTGGAAGAGAAGAGAAATTGGAAGAAAAGCAATAGGTAAGCATGAGAAGTTTGGATTTAATGTTGATTTAGATGTTTTCCTATGCTTATTTGATTAAGTTAGGAAGTAATTTCATGGAACTTTACCTTAGTTTCCCTTAAATCCTAGATTTTTGAACTTAAGGTTCTTATGTGAATTTGGGGGAATTAGGAAGGGAAGGGAAAATGATGAAATTGAAATGGAATAGAATGAAAACAAGTGAAATAACAAGTAAATGAAGAAAGATTTGGGGGAGGAAAAAGAAACACCACATTCAGCCAATGAAGGAAAAAAAATGGGAGAATGAGTTTTGATGTTAATGTTTAGAAAAAATCATGTTAAATCATGATAAATGCAAATGTAAGAAAGACTAAATGAAGAGATAGCATTTAAGTTGAGAAAATAATAATAATAATAATAATAATAATAATAATAATAATAATAATAATAATAATAATAAGTAAATTCAAATTAAAAGAGAAATAAACTAGTTAAAAGAAAATATGAAGACAAGATGCCTAGATTGTGTTTGAATATAGTATTTAGATTAAATAAATAATATGATATGAGGGTATAAAGAATAGAAGAATTATTTGATGGAGGAATTATGAACATAGAGTAAGCAAAGAAGTAACTTGAGTTAAATATGAGATTGTATTGAAAATAATGATGTTATATTTGAGAATGAATTTTTATTAGAACAAATTACAGATAAAAATATTATGTGCTTTGTGTTTCGGCACGTAAGAAAAATATTAATGGACTAATGATATAATGACACTTGATTGATTCAGGAGCTGTGTCTAGAGCTAGTTATCAGACAGGAGGAGCTGGGTCATCCTGAGCAGAAAGTAGGTGATTCGTAACCTCATTTTGTAATTTTTAGTTTCCCTAATTATCGATGTTGCTTATTTAATTGATATTAAACGAATGGAGCAAATGAATAATTTGAGATATGATTATGTGAAATTACCGGTTTTATTGGTTAATAAAGAGGTTAACCGGATATGGGGTAATTCGTATGGAATTATTGGATTGTTTGACTAATAAAAGAGATTAGCCGGATGTTGGGTAATTCCAATGGAATTACTGAATTGATTGGCTAACAAAAGAGATTAGCCGGATACTTGGTGATTCATATGGAATTACCAGATTGATTTTGCTAACCGAAATGGGTTAGCCGGATTTTTGGGTAATAAAAAGAATTACCGGGTTTATTGGTTAACAAAGAGGTTACCGGATAAGGAGTAATTCATATGGAATTACCATATTGATTGGCTAACAAAAGAGGTTAGCTAGATGATAGGTAATTCGAATGAAATTACTGGGTCTATTGGTAACCGAGGAAGGAAAAATGAATTTTTGAGTAATTATATGGAAGTGTTAGATTTATTTGGTAATTAAGAGGAATTAGCTGGATTTTTAAGTCTTAAAAAGATTATGTAAATTATGGGATTAAATTAGATTGAAGTAGAAGTACTAAATTTTAAAGGTTAAGAGTAATTAATTAATATTAGATTAATATAGTGAGAAAGTTAATTAATATGGTTGTTATTGAAACAGGTACACCACGAGGTGATGCAGATCGTTAGATGTAGGATTTCTCTTATGTATGAATTACCATTTGTAATATTCATGTCTTTACTTTCAGTGTAAATCCTTTTGTGTTGTAAAAATCAAGTAGAAGGTTTAATAGGTAGTGAATGTATTATATATATGTATAGTTATTAGTATGACCAAATCATTTTCAAAATGATAAGATAACATTTATTATAGATATAATATGACTCTTAATCTTAATGTTGTATTTATGTAGTTTAAAGGCATATATTTAGTTAGTAAGCATTTATTATGTTTGTGATGAATTTGTTTATCTTTTGGGTTGTTTTAGGAGTACATTTATGTTGATTTACTAATTGATAAGTATAAGTATTGCGTTATTGTTTGATGACTGGAATGTGATCTAGGATGATTGGATCAAGATGGAAGTCATAATGACATATAATAGAAGTGTTGTCGATAACTTGGTACCAGCAAAAATAAAGGGAACTCTGCCGAAATTTTCAAAAAAAAAAATCCCATAAATTTAGACATATTACCCAATACTTGACATTGGTGAAGAAATGTTTGGAGATTTTATGATATTATGATTTGAGGGTGTTACACCAGCTCTGCCCTACATTTTGTTTTTTTAAAAAGGGAATCATGAAGCTAGCCCCATTATATGTTTTTGGATTGCCCCCGGCTTGATCATACCTCCAAGTGTTCAATTTGGGTTTTCTTTAGGGATGAGGCTATGTGAAAGAAGGTTCGGGTATTTACAAGGAGTTGTTTTCAAGCAGAGTTTTTGGAATTTCAAAGCTATTTTAGACACATAAATCATTTTGGTATTGGTTTAAAGCAAACTCGTTTTGAAGAAATTCAAGTGATTTATATGGACATGTTTTCAGAAGCAATGAAAACTTTTGCTTTTGGTGAAAATATGAAGCGATACTTTGTTGGTCAAAAAGGTTCAAACTTCAATTTAAGAGTTATAGAAAACCGATCTTCAAAGCATTGATTTTGCTTGTATGAATAATGACTTGTTTCTCATGAGAAAGCATTGCTTGTCAATCCAAATTGCTTGTCTTTGATAAAAAAAAGCTTGATTAGGAACGTAATGTAGGCTTGAGCTCTTGGTTGTGAAGAAAAAAAAGATGTTTATAGGCTTAAAAGATGTTTAAGGATTTCAAGACTTAGGATCACTAGTGCTTATTTTCCAACCTCTTTTTTTGGTTCATAGATTTTCTAGACCTTCGAATCACTACAACATTTAAAAGTTTTATTGACGAACCTAATCTGTTGGTGTAAGATTGCCACTTCATCGGTAATTTTTTTACCGACTAAATCCTCAACAGAAACAGTCCGTTAGCTTAGCGTTCGTCAATAATTCCACATTCTCTTGCTAATTTTGTCGATAAAAAATATACTGATCATTTTATAGACAGAAAATGCATGCCAAAAAAAAACTTCTCGTTGTAAATATACCAACGTAAATATTCCATCAGTGATCATGGCATATGCAGTAAATATTTTTCAACTCTCAGTGAAATACCGACGGATAGTATCTGTCTGTAGAGACATCGGTGATTGTGGCATTTCCAATAAATATTTTTCAACTCTCTATAAAATACCGACGGAAGAATTCCGTCTAGAAATCCATCAATGGTGTTTCAATTTTTTTAAAAAATATTTAGAATAAATTATATAAAATTATAGTAAAAAAACCAATTACACAAATAAAATTGTATTAAATATAAAAAAATATAAAAATAATGTTAAAAAATATTCATCGAAATATTCATTAAAATTTTAATGTGTTTCCAAAAAAAAATTAAACTATAACAATGGTAGAGCTAGAGGAGGAGGAGGAGGAGGCCAATTGTTCCCGGGACCAAACTGCCAAAAAGAGGGTGCATATGTATTACCCATCTGTGATTTAATGTCTATGACCATTTTGCAGAGTCGTTCATAATCTGCCGAGAGTTGCTTGTATTGTTGTTGCAAGGCCACGAACTCCTTAGATTAGGTGCTCGATACTGATTGGGAGCTCCCAACAGTTAAGACACTATGGGTCACCTGCAAGTTCTCGGCCGTAGTGTAGGAGAGCCCGTATACATGATTTTTATCAAGTCCACTAGACAATCCTACCTTTATCCACAAATCTGGATCGAAATCCAGATGGATTGAAAGATCGTCCCCATATCTCTCCCTTAACCGCCTATTATGGGTCTCTTGAACATTCAAAAAAGAAATCAACATATTCAATTCAAGAAAATAATAACTTACAAAATAAAATGGTTGAACGAACATACCACGAAGTGTTGAGCACGGTTATCAACGAACTATTGCACCTCTTTTTGGCGTTCTTCACTCTGCGCGTGCGTATCTACAAATAGCTCTATTGGGCTCATCTCACATCTAAGAGACGTAGGCTATAAGAAAAAAAATTAATTAAGTAACAAAAAATTAATTAACGATATATTTCATTTAAATTAATCTTACCATCTATTTCGCATGTGTAGTAAATGGAATGGAGCCATTGGTGTGCGTGTTCACCGAACCATGAATTTTCCGGTTTTGATTGTCGGGACCGGACTGTGAGTGTCGTGTGAACTACTCAAATGTCACATGCTGAATATATTGCGGCCATATATCCCCCGAGATGTATGGCGGTTTCAAATCCCTCCAAACCACCGTGTCATTCCAGCCTTGTAGACCGTTATCTCTCATGTATGTTTTGGCTTTTTTTTTGTAATTCATATAAAAAATCATGCAACCTACTTCCATAATGACAAATTAGATTTTAAAACATAATTTTTTATAAAAAAAATATCGTATTGTTTTCGATGTTATCTAGTTGCCATGTGATTTTCCCACACTCTCCTCGCAACATTATCATGCGTGTTGTTCCACTCGAATTTGTGTTGTGTATAAATAATTTATGTAAAATAAAAATAAAAATTTAATTACAATTATAATAATAATTTATTAAAATAAGCTGGAAATTAGAAATTAACACCAACCTGAAATCTTCAAAACCATGCATCGATGTAAGGTCTCCATTCAGGATGTCTGGAAACTTGACTCGATTGAAATAATAGAATCTCCATTGATGATTTAAACGCCGATGATATTGTTCGGGCGGCCTCAATATTTGTGAACCTGAAAATAAATTAAATTAATGAAATATTGACTAGTTGTTCATAAATTGTGTGATAATTAAAAAAAAAAAAAAAAACTAAAACCGAAACAAACTTACATTGGAAGGTTGTCATTCCAATATGCCTTGTACTTGCAGGTGAATTGATTTAGCTATGAAGGCACACCGCTTTTGCACTGTGAAACCACACTGGAAGAGGCAGCATTGCTAGTCAGTGTAGGCGTCTCTTCTTGATCGGCACCTAAGGACATGTCATCTTAACTGTTAGAAGAATTAGTTATGACCATATATGAGTGGCGAGCTATTGATTTCATTCTATGCATCTACACAAATTTATACGAATAATTAAATAATTAAATTCAATTATTAAAAAAATTGACAGCACCTCCCCTACACTGAAGACTACCCAAAGTTTTCAAACTTGCAAAATATTGACAATACCCGCAAACCAATTGACCTCATTCAAAAATTTTATATATAACCTAACATCTATACAAATAACAATTAAAATTAATAGAAATAATTAAACACATATCATACAATAATAGAGTAAAATTGAGATAAAATTATTAAATTTAATCCTATATATTCAATTACTAATTACAAGGTAAATTCAACAATAACAATTAAAATTCAACAAAGTATTCAATTATTATAGCAATACAAACAATAAAATATATTGAACAAATTAAAAAAAATAAAAACTATAGACTTTAGGAATGAAAAATGCTTACCTTAATAATGTGTTTATTTCAAGACTTTATCTACATTATAAAAATACACCAAAATAAAAAACACAACAAAAATAACAATAACTAAAACAAAGAAACAATAAAAAAAAATTAAAATCATTAAGCATATTAAATGAAAATACATACCTTTTATTTTGCTGAAGATAGAACGAGAGATTACAAGCAAAACACAAAAACGAGAGAACTCTGAAACGAAGGAGAGGAAAAATGAATTGAAGGGGCGGTTGCTAGAATTTACAGTGCAATTTTACAGACGAAATCACCGATGAACAATTTAAAAAATATTATTTTTAATTATTCCGTTGGTGAATTTTTAAATAACCCTCCATAATTTTCGTTGTCCGTCGACAATTACACGCAGTCGAAGATGCATTATTTTTAATACCTGCCCCTTGAAATTCGCATGTTCCATCGGTAATTATGAACTACACTGACAAATGCTGACGGACTGCATCCGCCGGTATCATTGTCAGTGATTATGGCATTTGTAGTAAATATTTTACAACTCTCGATAAAATACTATAAAGACCCGGCTTTTTCAAGGCCAAAATCGATGGATTTTTTTTTGTTTGATTTTGGATGTTTTTCACCATATCATTCTGCAGATTTATAATTGCATTCCATTCATTAACAAGGCACAATCCATGTAGGATAATTTAAATCAATATTCCTATAAAATGGATTCTCAATACACGTGCCCATATTATTATATTTTCATACTCATAGGTTTACATTACATCATATTGACATACTCACAAATTCACATTCCTATTATAGTCTCACTAGCATCACGAGTTCATACAAGAATGTTGAACAACAAGATACACAATTATCACTTTTGTCATCCTAACCTCATGTAATTTCACAACATGATATCCTCATAAAATGAATACCTCATATGTCTATTCATACACATCAAATCAACTTGTTCTCACATTCATATTTGTGTTCCATTTTAATTTTTCATTACTATTCTCTATAAAAAGGGTCAGACAACTAATTGAGTGATTAACATGTCTGTTCATGCAAAACTCATATCACCCTTGACATGCGAATATATAGTTGTTTCCAAAATGTGTGAGCTATGAAATGGATTTCCCTACGCAACATGTTGGTATGATGTCCCTGTTGTAGAACAAGATAATTTCAAGCATTATAAGCAATTTAAAGAAACATAATAAAGCAATATTAGCATTACATTTCATTCATGGACCAAAAGAGTGTAATCTATCATTTCTCCTTATGTAAATACCACTATTAATAATTCATCAATTACAGAGGCTAATTACAATACTCAAACCTGATCATTCATCTTCAATATCGTTAGCCAAACTAAAGTTATTCTCTATTTAAAGCATAACAATCATAGTTCTTTCGTATACTTTGTCATAACCTAATTTTTGACCCTTTTATTTTATTTGTTATTTACTGAAAATGATTTAAAAAATGAAAAAATGATGATGAAAAACAAATAAAAAAATGAAATAAATTAAAATTTGGGTTAAGGGCAACATGATTGGAAGTTTAAAGATTTAATTGAACTTGGAATTAATTTGATTAATCAAATCAAGGGCTTAATTGGAGAATTAATAAGTTTTGACACTTAATTAAGCTTGTAATTAATTTAATTAATCAAACCAAGGGTTTAATTGGAGAGTTGATAAGTTTTAGACTTAATTGAGCTTGAAATTAATTTATTTAGGGATTTAATTGAAAAATTATCAAAGTATAGGCTGATTCTGGTCAAAATTACAACAGATTAGAGTCCAAGGACTGTTTTGTAAAATCGCTGAAATGATGGGGTCCAATTAAAGTTTATCCATGGGCTTACTTACAAAAATTTCAAAACTTCAAGGACCAAATCATCAATAATAGTTGAATGGAAAACAGAGTCGTTTCTTGGACAAAACTGTTCACTGTCTTCTTCCTCCGTTTCATCAATTTCTAGCCAACGCTTACCTTTCATCATTGAGGCGCTTAAAGGGTTGGTTACAGGGTATTTAGGAGGTCGACCGTTACCACCGATTCTGGCCTTATAAAAGGAGAGGGAATCACAGCCAACGCCAGGGGGGGATTGGACTGAAAAGAGGATGAAAAACCAGAGAAAAAAAACACAAGCAGAACCCAGAGGAAAAACCCAGAAAACAAAGGGGGGAAACGGAGAAGGAAAAACAGAGCAAAGACAGAGCAAAAAAGGCACAAATTGACAGAGAGAATAAGAGAATACAAACGAAAAGAGGAGGAGACTGGACCGAGAGAACAAAAACAAACTAACAAGCAGCAAAACAGAAAGAGAGAGAAGATAACCAAGGGAAGAAAAACAGAGCAAAAACACAACACAAAACCCAAACTCAAATTTGAAGGGAGAAGCCAGCACCGTCTTCAGTTTTTCATCTCAAGGTCTGAGAAAGCAGAGAAAAAAAACGAAGGGAAAAAAGGAACAGTGGGAACAGAAGCAAAGGAAAGTAGGAGGGAAGGATGTAAGTAAACGAGGGCCACCGCGCTGTCACTATCCCCACCGTCTCCAGAGAACAGGTAAGCCATTTTTCTCTTGTTTTTTTGTACATTCATTTTGAATGGAACGTTGCACTGTGCGAAGGTAAATTAATTACCTTTGCATTGTGCATGCACGCATGGAGCCACTCCACGCGTGCTTTTTGCTGGCTTTTGCCCATCCGGGGCACTGGCTTGGGCTAGTGACCAAGCCAGGCTGGTTGGGTCCAGCTCAGCCCCATGGGCTGAGCGGGACCCAACCCCAAAAAAATAATAAAAAAAACAAAAAATAAAAATAAAAAAATAGAAAGTGTAGAAATAAAAAATTTTCATGTTTTAGAAAAAATATATTTTTGTCAATTTATTCACTAATATCAGGATCATAAATAAAAAAAATATAATAATTTTTTTGTAGCTACAAATTTTTACCAATGCCAGAGTTGAAATTATTCGCGGTGAAATTTTTACCAACGCTAGAGTTGGAATTATTCGGGGTTGGAATTTTTACCAGCACTAGAGTTGGAATTTTTCGGAATCCAATATTCACTGGCGCCAAATTCAGGAATATTATAAACAAATCATCATAGCATAAACGAATAAATGTTTAGCAATTTAAGACAAAACCAACAATGCAGTCTGCCTCAGGCAAAACATTTAAGGGATGATAATATCTTCCCTTTTATGTAACCAGTCTCGTACCATAAAATCTTTGTTGACCAGTTAGGGTTCCTAGTGACCATAATACTAGGTGGCGACTCCTTAAACAAGATATTTTCCCCTAAAAAAACAAGATGCCATAAATCTGTTCTTTTTCCATAAATGAGAATTATTTTAAGGTCGCCGCGATGTCCGGGTGCAACATACGTAGTATATACAAAACATAGTATACATGAATGCATCAATTCTTGAAACTAACTCATAACTCTTAAATTCGGCTATTCTTTTAGGATGCCATTAGCCGAAGTCAATTGTTTATTCATCCCGGTCATCCACTTAGGATGCTATTAGTCGAAGCTAGTCACTTATTTAGCTGAAGCTAATCATCTATTCATCTTGGTCATCCACTTAGGGTGCCATTAGCAGAAGCTAATCATTTATTCATCCCGGACATCCACTTTGGATGCCATTAGCCATAGCTAATCATTTATTCATCCTGATCCTCCACTTAGGAGGCTATTAGCCATAACTAGTTATTTATTTGTCCCGGTCATCCATTTGGATGCCATTAGTCGAAGCTAATCAATGATTTGTCCCGGTTATCTCTTTAGATGCAATTAATAGAAGTTAATCAATGATTTATCCCGGAAATCCGTTCGGATTCCATTAGTCGAAGTTAATCATTTATTCATCCTGGACATCCACTTTGGATGCCATTAGCCGTAGCTAATCATTTTTCATCTTGGTCATCCACTTTGGATGCAATTATTTATTTGTCTCGGTCATCCATTCGGATGCCATTAGCCGAAGCTAATCAATGATTTGTCCCGGTCATCCATTTGGATGCCATTAGCCGAAGCTAATCAATGATTTGTCCCGGTCATCCATTCGGATGCCATTAGCCGAAGGTAATCAATTATTTGTCCCGGTCAACCCTTTGAATGCTATTAGCTGAAGCTAATCAATGATTTATCTCGGTCATCTATTTGGATGCCATTAGCTGAAGCTAATCAATTATTTGTCCCGCTCATCTCTTTAGATGCCATTAGCCGAAGCTAATCAATGATTTATCCGAAACTAATCATTCATTTATCCCGGTCATCCATTTGGATGCCATTAGCTGAAGCTAATTAATGATTTATCTTGGTCATCCCTTTGGATGCCATTAGCCGATGCTAATCAATAATTTATCCTGGTCATCTATTCGGCTAATCATTCATTTATCTCGGTCATCCATTCAGATGCCATTATTTGAAGCTAATCAATCATTTGTCCCAGTCATCCCTTTGGACGCGATTAGCCGAAGCTAATCAATCATTTGTCCAGGACATCCCTTTGGATACCATTAGCCAAAGCTAATTAATGATTTATCTCAGTCATCCATTTGAATGCCATTGGCCAAAGCTAATAAATGATTATCCTGATCATCCATTCAGATGCTATTAGCCGAAGCTAATCATTCAACCAATCAAACATTCCAAAGATGGTTTATGAAATCACTATAACATGGTAATATCCCTTGAATTACTCATTCAAATGATTCATAACAACTTGACATTCACTGGAACATAATAAAAGGCCTTTTGTAATACTCATACAAGTGTTCCATAATAGTTCAACATTCAGTAAACACAATAACAGATCCTTTGTAATACAAAAACAAACATTCCATAACAATTTAGCATTCAGTATCACAATAGTACACCCTTCGTATTACTCATCTAACCCTTCATGACAATTAATGTTTAATACAATACAACAATACATATTTTGTAATACTCATACAATCATTTGTCATAAATACATTCAATAAAATACAACAGAAGATCCTTCATAATACTCATACAACCATTCGTCACAGTTACTTGCATGTTTATCTAACCAAGTGCCTCAACCTTTCATTGCCCACTTTCTGCTCACCAATAACAGCCCCACACATTACCTTTCTCATCATCACATGAATGTTTATCTAACCATCCTACTGCAAGTACAGATAGAAATTCGGCTCCCTCTGGTTTGTAGCACAAACCTTATGTGCAGTAATAATCGCCTTAACATGCTCCAAATTAATAACAATTGCTCTCTCTCGACCCAAAATAGGATTTGAAGGTCACGAGCACGAAGGCTTGTACGATGCATGATTGCGTGCTTGCCAACTTCCACCACCTGGGCTTACCAGTTCAGCCTAGTAAGAGCCAGGGTCAAACCCCAATTCCTTTTTTGCGAAAGGATAGAAAAGGGATGTTGAGAGAGGTTCTGGTACTGACTGGCACTGGCCAGGTCATTGGGTCCATGTCGTCTTCAGATTTGGATAACGGTGGTGTTTGTGTGCAAGATCTTATGGTCGGAGGTGGCAGTGAGTTTTGTTGGGCTAAACAAGAAGAGGATGCCAAGTTTAGGGAAAGTAGTGGAGTTTTTGCTTTAGATCACTATCAAAATTAACATTTTTACCCATGGAATTTTCTATTGGTATTTACACTAACAATCTATCGATAAAAAGTTTACCGACATATTTATGGATGGAAATCGTTCATTGGTAATCCATTCGTTAGTAATGTCATTTATGTCACTAAAAAAAACACCAATGGTTTTACAAACAAAAAATACATGCCAAAAAAATAAAATTACTCGTTTGAATACACTAACAAAATTATTCCATCAGTGATTGGTAATGGCATTTATTGTAAATTTATTCGAACCCTCTGTAAAATACCGACGAAATAATTTCATCAGTGATGTAACAGTGTTGTAGTGGCATACGAAGTAAATTGTTCCCCTCGCCTCTTGAATATACCAACGGATTGTATTCGTTCATATATTCATCTGTAATAGTTAAAAAAAAATTAAAAAAATCTTTTAAACAAAAAAAAGAAAATAATTAAAAAAATAAAAATTGTATAAAATTGAAATATGTAAAAATAAACTTGAATAATATAAAATCAAAATATTCATTACAAATTTATATGTTCAAATAAAAATTAAATTAGAACAATGGTGGTGCTGGAGGAGGAGAAGGAGGTTGGTCGTTCCGAGGCAGGGGCGGAGTTAAGATTATTTATTAGGGGGGGAATTAATATAACAAGATATAATATTTGTTTTAATTTATTATACATGAGTTGTAAAACAAAACCTGTATAATTTAGTTTTATTCAAATAACTTACTACAAACATATAATGACCTTTGTATAAGGTAAAATGTTTGGAGCAATATCAAATTGAGTCAAAACAATGAAGTTAATTTCATCTTTATAATGTATCTATCACTTTAATGTTGTTGGTCTTTATACCAAAGTATATAAGAAACAATAGCTAAAGCGAAGCATTATTTATGTTTGATAAACTGTGAAATAAAGCAAAAAATAATAAAGAATGATTTTTACATATTTATTTTAATTATGCTCATCGTTCTTTTATAGAATAGAAATCATCAATTATCATATCAATTGTGAATCTTTCAGCAATTTCTTTTTCTATATAGACAATAAAATAATTTGCAAGAAAATCATCCTTCAACTGATTGCGAAGTCTTGTTTTAACAACATTCATTATTGAAAAAGCTCGTTCAGTAGATTGTGAGTTATCAATATTTTTTTTTTAAATAAATTCTTCTTATTTTGTTCATAGTTCAATCTAAAATCAAAACATATATTGTAAGAAAAAAAATTGATAATTTTGGTGGCTCTGCTAAAAACAAAAAATATAAAAAAATTCCAAGCATAATCAAAACAAACCAATAAAATATATCTAATTAATTAGAAAAAAAATCACTATAACAAGAATTCAAAAAAACAATTGGTAGAACTAACAGATCTGAGAAAAAAATAGAATTATATAAAAAAAACACCAAATTATTAACAAACATCTCAAAAAAATAAATAAATTAGATTTTAAATTTAAGTTACCTTATTTTGTTTGTTGAAAGATAAATTAATTGGTGGCTCTACTTTAATCTTTTTATAGAAAAATTTTGCTCTTGATTTGTGTTTTTATTTTTGTTTTTGATCGACTGCAGAATTTATATTATGATAAATTGATGGCTTTGTTTTTTATTTTACAAAATAATATTTTTATATTTTTTTTCTTTCCCACGCAGGTCAAGAGTATATTCAAAATAAATCAAAAGTAAAAAGTTACACTTAATTTCAGGCTCATTTTTACCCAGTAATTAAAAAACAAAATGTATTGCAAGGGGGACCCCGGCCCCTGCTTGCCCCCCTTGCTTCCGCCCCTGTTCCCAGGAACATATGTAAAAAAAAGGGGCATACATGTACCTCTCATTTGTGATCTCATATATATGACCATTTGATAGGGTTGTTTATAATTTGTCGAGAGTCGCTCATATTTTTCGATGAGATGGGTTATATGTTATTGTAAGGCCACGAACTCCTGAGATTGGATGCTTATTATCGATTGCAAGCTCCCAACGATTGAGACATTACGGGCTGTTTGCAAGTTCTCGGCTGTAGTGTTGGAGAGTCCATACACCCAATTTCTATTTGGTCCATGAGATGATCCTGCCTCCATCCATGAATCTGGATCGAAATCCGGGTTGGTCAATGGATCGTCCCCGTATCTCTCCCTCAACTAGCTGTTATATGTCTCCTGGAAATAAAAACTAAAATAATCAAATTCAATTCAAGAAAATAATAACTTATAAAAGAAAATGGTTGTTAACATACCAAAAAGTATTGAGCGCAGGTGTCGATGAACTGTTGCACCCCCTTTTAGCGGTTTTCACTTTGCACGTGCATCTCCACAAAAAGCTCCATTAGGATCAGCTTAGCCCTATAGTTGTAGCCTGTAAGAAAAAAATGTTGCAAGTTAAATATATTTATAAATAAAAACAAATTAATTAAAGATTAATGTGATTAAATTTAATTTTACCATCCGCTTCACATGTTTAATGAAAGGAACGAAGTTGTCGGTGTGCATGGTAACCGAGCCATGAATTTGCCGACTCCAGTTCCTTGCGCCGGACTTTGAGCATCGTGTGAAATGCTTGGATGTTATGTGCTGAATATATTCTGCTCATGTATCCTCCAGGATGTATGGTGGCTTGAAATCCTTCCAAACCATCATATCATTCCAGCCTGGTAGAGCGTTTTCTCTAGCATATTTTTTAGCTTTTTTTGCGTCTCATACCAAAAATCACTTAAACTATATGATACAAATGTATTATATATGAGTTAATGACAAATGAAAATTTAATATTTAAAATAAAAAATAATTATCGTATTGTTTTCATTGTTACCTAGTTGCACAATGACTCTCTCAAACCCTCCTCATAACATTGCCATTTTCTCTATCGCATTCAAATTTACCCTTGCATTAAAATTTATGAAAAATAAATCAATAATCTAAATAAAGTACATGAATTTACATTAAAAAATAGTTAAAATTTTAAGTTAACACTAACCTGAAATCTTGAAAACCATGCATCGATATGAGGTTTCCAATCAAGATGTTTGGAAACCTAACTCCATTGAAACAATGGAATCTCTATCGACAATTTGAACATCGATGTTATTACCCGAGTGTCCTTATATCCATCAAGAAAACGCAGGCTCTTCAGTCATTGGTACACTACTAGTTGTGCATTCTTGTCTAAAACAAAGCTTGCTTTGAGCTTTGTGACTCGTGACCCAAGATAAACCAACTTCATATTTTTACGATGATAAAACAATGTTATATCCATTCTAGTGTTGATATTATCCTTTGTCTTTCCCTCATGTCCATGATAGTGTTCAAAATGTTCTCAAACATGTTCTTTTCTATATGCATGACGTCAAGGTTATGGTGGAGGAGACTAGTCTTTCAATAAGGAAGCTCCCAAAAAATACTTCGCTTTACCTAGTTATGGGTCAAACCAAAACTAGGAAACTTCTGCTTACCAGATTGAAAACCAAATACAATGTCCCCATACTCTAACACCACGTCATACAATTCTTCACTAAAAAGACGCAGGGGTGCAACATCCTTTTCAGCTTTGCCAACAAAAAATCCTTTCTTTTTTTTTCTTTACCTGTGATTTGTTGTCAAGAAACGCTGATGGTAGTAAAAAAAAAGATGTTTTACACCCGTTTGTTAGCATGAATGCCTTGTTGTTTTCCATGCAATATGTACATGCTAGTTTTCCATGCATGCTCCAACCAGAAATCATTTCATAAGGTGAAAAATCGTTGATATTCCACATTAAAGCTGTCCTCATAAGAAAATTATGTTTCATTGATACATCATAAGTCAACATGTTAGAGGACCACAACTGTGTCAATTCATCAATTCATAGTTGAAGACAAACATCTATATTCCAGCCTAGACTATTAAGACCGGGTATGACCGTAGATAAAAACACGAACTCCGGCCTCATACACATCCTTGGTGGTAAGTTGTAAACAATTAGTATAACTAGCCAACAAGAATAAGGAGCAGCAAATTACCTGAATGGATTGAATCCATGTGTATATAGCCCAAGATGAACAGTCCTTGATTCAACTAAAAAGTGAGGATGCACACTGTTAAAGTATTTCTATGCTTCACCGTTGGAAGGGTACACCATCACTCCATCAACCATATTATGTGAGTGGTGGCATGTCATATGCTCATCAGTGTTTGGTGACATGAATAACCTATATAGTCTAAGTGTGATTGAGAAGTATCTAAGTTTTTTATGTTGTACAAGAGTCTTTTTCCTGCCAGTTTTGGGTTTATAATGGGAATACCCATATTTTCTGCACTCAGTTAGCTCAGGATTTTCAAGGTAGGACAACATGCAGAAGTTTAGACACATGTCAACTTTTTGGTATCCTAGACTGAGAGGTTTCATCATGTACTTAACAGCTTAGAAGTTCTCGCCCATTTGACAATGTTGTCATAATCAGCCTCACTCAATCTATAATCCGACTTGATGGTAAACACTTATGCAATGACCGATAATTTACTGTGATTTGTGTAGCCATCCCATAATGGTTCATCAGAATCTTTTAAAAGATTAAAAAACCTGGATGCGTTTGCATTAGGTTCTTCATCTCAGATTCGACATTGACTAGCATAATCTTGATTTATTCTCATCACATCCATAACCATAGTCCTATAAGGATTACTATTGTTAGTTTCAACTCCATGCACGTTTTTAGAACTAGAAGTGACCCAACCATCCTTTCTATCATGGTCTCGATACCAACACAGGTATTCCTTCATGAACCTTTTGTGTAAAAGATGCATCGTTATAACATCTAGATGAAGAAACTTTTTATTTTGACACCTCCTGCATAGACACCTAATATCGTCTCCACTAATATTTCTCGGAATAGATGTTGCATAATTAATAAAACCCTAAACCCCATTATAATAATCCATCATCCGCAATCGTTAAGGTGAATCCTTATACATTAATGAACAATCATCCATAACTTCTATATATATATATATATCAAATAATGATAACAACAATATGAACTAATTAATTACGTTAAGTAAATAATCAACCTACTTTCATACTTTTAATTCATTATCAATTATCTATGTACATACAAATATGTACACATTAATTTACAAAAATTATAACTCGGCAATAAAATTGATAAAATATAAAACGAACCCTTTAAACAAGCAATTATTTATATCATCACAACACACCTAAGTCGGTAATTCAACATAAGTTTCAACAATTTATAAACAAATATAATTTTACAAAATTTAAAACAAACCAGAACATGTACAAAACCATGTATCCATACAACAAGTTTGTTTGAGAAAAAACAATAAAAAAAGTAAACACTCAATCAAAATACATTTACTACAAAAAATATGCAATAAAAAAATTGACTTTTCAAAATTGTTTTCAAATTAAAAAAATAGTAGATTTATTTAAAATGGAAAATCCTCAATAAAAATGTTGCCATTACTGGAAAAGTCAAGAAATGATGGGGGGCGGGTGGGGTGGGGAGCGGTTTTGTTTAGTTGCAGAGGAGAAGAAGGAGAAATAGAAGAGGGGAGGTTCGGTGGTCAGTTTATATATTAACTATTATTGTTGGATTTAACAACGAAATGCTTCCATTTGTTAAATACTGATGGATTTAACAATGAAATAAAATCAATCAGTAAATATCACCCTAAAATATGACAAATGTTTTCCTTCAATAATTTCATTTGTATTCATAGATTTTATTCCCTGTCTATTCACTCTATTACTAAATAACGAGTGCCCGTATCTTAGTGGGCAAATATAATTCTCTTAAAGTAGCATTATAATAATTTTTTTTTGTTAAAAAAGGCTACATGTTTAGAGATTATGTTTCAAGCACGACCATCCATATCTGAACATATATTAATTAAGAGGCATAAACATAAACTATCAATTCTATCGAGAAAATAATAATAAAAAAAAGGGGTAGGAGCTAAAAGGCTCGTTAATCCTTGACTTTTCTGATGTGCAGTAGAAGCTAGATCATATTAAAGATCCCGTTGCTGAAATACGAAACATGGATTAGGGCTTACAATAGTTAATTAATGAGTCCATGAGAACATTTTGGTATTGGTTTTTTTTATAGAGGGTAGTAATCAAACCACCTATCCATCATGGCTAAGCACTGCTGTGGCCTGTATTCCGGCGCTGTGTGACCCCCTCCCTACACCACCAATATCAGGCTTTCAAGATACCATAATTGCTTATTTATATTTTTAGATTAAACAGTTAGCTGAGCTAATGCCTGCTCTTACCTTCACAGTTGCAAATGTCAGGTCGTATGTTATGTATTCTTGCGCATTGTCTGCATACAGCATTGCGTATCTAAAGATGACCCAACAAACAAAAAAGGATTAGTTAATGCCAGTAAGTACCTTTGTTTTTTTATTCTGTCATTCTACTTTTTTTTTTTTTTTAAAAAAAAATAATAATAATTAACCTCTACCGTTTCAAATGGACATGACACATGTTACAAAAATGTAAATAATATCATTATCTAAAAAATAAATAAAAGAAACCCAAACTAAAAAAATTTCATGAATTTTTTTTAAAAAGGTGATAGTTTAGTGACAAATATCTTCCTTTATAAAATATTTAATATTAGTTTAAAAATATTACTAGAAAATTATTAGCATCTAATAAAAAAATGTTATTAATAAAATCATGAACGAAATATTTTATTATCTTATGATTAATTACATGTTTGATATAATTTAACTTTATTGAAAAATAAAAACAAATTAACATGAGTCTTTTTTTTTTTTAAAAAAAAAAAAAGCAATATTGTTTTTTTTGTTCTATCTTTTTTTTTAATGTATATTATTTTTCAGAATATTTGTAACTAAGTTCTATTTTTAAAAAAAAAATTATGATAAATTCCCATTGGTTTGGATTTTGAAAAATAAAATCAAAGGGTGTAAAATGATGGATACTTACCCTGCAACTTGACCATCAACAAACCATGGTTCCCAGTCATACTTAATCGTCAAATTCAGAGATTCTATCCATTCATGCGTGCCAATGTATGGGATAGTCATGTCATGATCGCCACTACACAGGTTAAAACAATGGTTAAGATTGCACTAAATGGGAAAATTCAGAATTTATAATGTGTTCATAGAATTATAAACAATACCTGTAAATGAGAGCTCGATATGGTTGCTTGGTCAAGTTCCGATGGTAATCAACAGTACTTTCGACATTGTACGAATAGGCCAGGGTCTTATTGCATCTTCTCCAATCCTTTATGGTTCCCTGGTCATGATAGTTTTATTAATTTTCCGCCAGGAGCAGAGTGATTTTGAATCTGGAAGGTAATATAGTTGATAGGGCAAGCATATATACCTTGCGAATATGAAGAGCATCTCGAACAGTTTCATCATTAGCCCACATATAAATGTATACATAATTGTAATTCTACATGCCAATAAGCTGGTTAATAACCAAGGTATGCGATGATTTTTTATGTGTAAGAGAGAAAAAAGAAAAGAGAAAGTTCAATGTACCCGGCACCAAGGTCCAGGAACACGGGGACTTGATAGCAGAATATCAGCGTCATCGGCTATGAGAAACCTTGGATCCCATTTCAATGCCACTGGTTTTGGGGATATGTCCTTGCATGCAGGTTCCAGAATTTGTGCATTATCTAAATTTCCAATGCACTATATATAAAGTCAAAAGAGAAGTCAACTTTCATGTTCATAAACTTCAAGCATGATGCAAAAAAATGTTTATCAGAGTTTTGATTTATGAATTGATCATTCACCTCATTGATGGCTAATATGTCTTCCATACACGATGCGTTGCTTTGATCTGGATTTAAGTACTCACCCTTGCAATTTTTCATGAAGGACTGGAAGAAAACATGAGAATAGTTTTGCTTATATGAGAACTAGCTAGCTGGGAAGTTAAAGAGCAGAGCTAGGAGAGGGAAGTTACCTCGTAGAGTTTATCTGATATAAGCGCTTTTAGGTGAGCAAACGGAACTATTGAATTGCTTTCAATCTCATAGTCTGTACGTGGGTTTCCAAGCACATATCCCTGAGTTCCAACATGTTTTACAGCCTTGTCAACTACAACGCAAATAAGTAGGTGAAACAAACAAAATAAAACAAAGGCGCGCAGCTGTGGAATTGTAACTAATGCGTATTTGGATTTTCAGAGTTGATCGAGTACTTTGAGGTTCATTGTTGGCTGATGTCCCACTTCATTTCCTGCAAGAAATAAAACAAAAACAAATTAAACACTTATGTATGCATATGGAGGTTGAATATTACAAGAAAGATAATTTGTGTTTGGGACAGAAGTAGTTAATTAAATACTACCATCAGAAATCTCCTGGACTATGATAGGTGCAACGATGCCTGTAAAGGAGTCCCCAGCAACATAGAGTGGATTTGTAAGAAACTTGGGGTGATCCACGAGCCACTGTGTCACAAACTCATAATGTTAGCCAAATTGTTTTACATTACTAGCTAGTTTACAACCATGCATTTACCTCTGTTGACTAGCATGACTCGTATCATGGAGCAGCTAACAACCTTTTGAATTTAACAGTTGTTTTACGTTTCTAGTCAATATTGCCTTCTATGCTTATCATAGCAGATTTTTCAACAAATCTGATTCCATTATGATGTATAAATTGCAAGTCAATGATCAATAAAACTATGCTTTTCTAGCATATCCATAAATCAGTCTCCAGTTGTCTTCAACATTTGTGCAAAAAACCAAAAACCTCTAATTTTAATTAGAAAAAAACCCACTTCTGTGCCATTCCTTCTCCTTGACATACAACTTTTATATCTTGCAATTTAAAAATACACTTTCCCTTACCTTTCTTAAAAACTCATAAGTTTCTGCAGCTGACAATGTATCAGTAACATGGTAGCCTTCCCATGTAGTTGAATAGGAAAATCCGGTACCAACAGGTGCATCTACAAATATTATGTTGGCAATCTGCACCATTACATGAAACAAAATTTCAACAGTTACATTTAGTTGCAAATAAATAATTCAAGGGTGCAGAAATTTGTGACCTTTGTCCATGAATATGGGTTCAATGCCAAAACAGGTTTGCCTCCTCCGCTGGATTTTGCATAATCAAATGATAACGGGCCTATTCATTCATAACCACCATTAGAAAAACTTTTAATAGCCTTAAATTTCTTGGATTTTTGCCAAACGAATTAGGAAATAGAGAAATTTCTGTTTTAAAAAGTGCACGATAAGAAGATTGTAGTTACTGAAAACATGAATTATGGGGTTAGAAAGATGAAGACACACACACACCAATTTCATATATAATTCCAGACAGGGCAGAGCATCCAGGGCCACCAGTGAGCCAGAGCACAAGAGGGTCATCTTTTGGGCTCCTCTCAGACTCGATGAAGTAGTAGAATAGCTGCACGGCTTCCACTTCTCCCACGCCAATATACCTGGACACAGAAAATCATTATCAAAACAGGATAAACTTCACAAGGCCTTGCACCATGAAGAGAAAAAGGAAGTGCACTCACCCTGTTTCCAGTACAAACGGAAGGAGACCGTCGAAGCCAGGTAGGGACTTGATTATTGATTTTGATGCAGCGGCATCGGAGAGTAGCAGTAGAGTGAATGCAAGGAATAACATCATATTGATTATGTGGCAATGTGTGTTGCGGAGTCGGATAACCGACATTTCGGTGGTGGCAGGATATATATATAGCCCTTTCAAGATATAATTTATATTAATTTTTAATATACTCTTTCAAGTTAAAAATTTTTGTGTTTAAAATTTATAAAGACCCATATTATCTTTTACTTAACTTTTATCAAATAAATAAAGATGATGAGATTTAAATTCATGAACACTTAATAATACCATGTTAAAGAATCTATTTAACCTCAAAATTTAAGATGTTAGATGAGGTCCCAAGATATGATTTATATTATTCTCTAACATATAATTCCATCTATTTTGACAAAAAAATTTAATTTAACTGAAAAAGAGAAAGGTTTCTATATCTAAGATCTAAATTTATATAAACTATACAAATGATACTACTTGCCAATATTACTAAAAAAATTACCAAAAAAAGCATACAATGACAATTTATAAAGAAACTAAAAATCTAGAATTTAGATCCAAAATATAAAAATGTTTTTACAAATGGCCAGGTTGTACCTATATTTGTATAACTCACCAATAGCTACGTTACTTTAAACTTTCAATTGATACTCTAATTATTGGGCAAGAACTTTGAAGAATGATTATAATTAGCAATTTATGAAAAACATTCATTTCACCAAGACTTGTAAAAGGGAAGCGAAAACAAGAAAAAAAAAACCCTTGAATTTTTTTTTTATTATGCATGCTTGCAACTATCATTAAAATATTATCCATTACAAGGGTTGATATGGCATTAGCAACATAATTTGCATCGAGCTGATGGAGGTTTTTTTGGACAAAGGTCAAGGTACATGTGTGTGACCCTTTTAACTTTGTTATCTCAAATAAATCCAATCTTGTATGATATCCCCTATATAAATACCATTTAAATTTAGGAGCTTGCACACATTGTAATTGAACAAAGGTCGAGTTCGACCATTGAACTTGGTATTCAATCAAATATGCAATGTGTTCATTTTAAATGTTAAATGTTAGTCTAACCTCTAAATCAGAGCCTCATGTAATACATCTATGACCAAGTGCTCAATCATAAAAAATAGCAAATGTAGACCCGTAAACATCTCCAAATTCAAGAACAATAGGTGTTATCTCATTGTCAACATCATTATCCACATCATCATCAATGTTTGGGTCTAACATTACATCATCTTCATTGCCACTAGGATCATAATAGTGAAATCTATGTTAATTAATGAATGGATGTCAAACATAGTAACATTAATCCTTTGTAGAAAATCATCCGACAATAAACTTTTTTCCCTCTACTAATTGACTTTGAAGGACCAAAAGATCATGATGCACCTATACATATCTTAACAGAAGTTGGGACACATAAAGAATTTGGTCAACTACTCACACTAAATATCATCACTGTTGCGACTCGATGGATATCGTGATGAGGGCTAAAATATATATCATGAAAAATTAGGAGTCGCCACCTAGTAATTAGAGGAAACTAGAAATCCTAAAAATAAGCATTGGTTCTAGAGATTCAGATAAGAGGTTAGTTATGCTTAAAGGAAGAACGATGTCGCCTTTACAACATTCTTTCTTATGCTTAAGGGAGGGACTAAGTTATAAGAAGATACAAAATATAGACACTCAATATAGTGCTTTTAAACAGAGAAGGAATCTAAAGCGAACACTCCACTACTTTCCCAAATTCTCTAAATATAGGGCTTTTAAACAGAGAGGGACTAAGTTATGTGAATAAAACCAGCAAGGGCATTGTAAGTTCATTTTTCTCAATTCTCTCAATCTCTCACTACTTTCACTCTCTCAAATTCTCTCATTATCTCCAATCTCACTCTCTCAATCCTCTCTTGTCTGAAGATCTTCAAGTATTTCCTCTCAACACAATCAACAAGTATATATGTTGAATATTTTGAAATATTATTTTTTCTTATTTTTCTTATTTTCTTTGGTTTATTAACAATGTATTTTTATTTTTTTATATTAAATGCAGATAAACTCTGAAATTAAACATGCCATTAAGGTAAACATTTTCCATTCCTAAAACCTATATTTGTTTTCTATTTTATTGTCTACATTGCAATAATGTTTTATTATGTTTGTTGAATTTTAATTGTGTTTGTTAAATTTATTGTATAAATATTAATTGAATATATAGGATTAATTTTTTTTCTATTTTATTGTCTACATTGCAATAATATTTTATTATTTTGTTGAATTTGAATTGTTATTGTCAAATTTGTAGTATAAATGTTAGTTGAATATATAGGATTCAATTTAAATTCAAAAAATTCTTGTCAATTTAGGATTAAAAACATTATCACGTTGAAAATGAGATGAAATTGAATAATCTAAAATTGTTGGTAGAAATAAATTAAAGTAAATTGGTTTGTGGCATATATTTTGTGTATTTGCAAGATCGAAAATTTTTAGTCTCTAGTATAGGGGAGGTGCTGCTAAATTGTTTTTTAAAAAAATCAAATTTGATTATGCAAATATTCATCAAATTAGTGTAGATGCATAAGGAAAAATCAACTGCACGTTGTGAGCACATGATCACAGCTAGTTCTTCTAGTAGTAATGATGACAACATGTCATTGGGTGCCGATCAAGAAGAGGCGATTGCATCGACTCATGATGCTGCCTCTTCCAGTGTTGTTCCACAACGTAGAGGCAGTATCCCTTCACAGCGGGATCCATTCATCCACAAGTATGAGGCGCATTGGAAGAACAACCTTTCAATGTAAGTTTGTGTTAATTTATGAACAACTAATATTTCATTAATTTTATTGATTTTCAAATTCACAAATATTAAGGCTGACCGATAATAACATTGGCATTTAAATTGTCGATGGAGATTCCATTATTTCAATGGAGTCAAGTTTCCAAACATCCTAATTGAAAACATCATATCAATGCATGGTTTTCAAGATTTCAGGTTAGTGTTAACTTAAAATTTTAACTATTTTTTATGTAAATTCATTTACTTTATTTAGATTATTGATTTATTTTACATAAATTGTTCATGCAAGGGTAAATTTGAATGGGATAGAGAAGATTACAATGTTGCAAGGAGGGTTTGGGAGAATCATGTTGCAACTAGGTAACAACGAAAACGATACGATAATTATTTTTTATTTTAAATATTAAAATTTCATTTGTCATTATTTTATATAGAATATGTTTGTATCATATAGTTTAAGTCATTTTTAGTATCAGGCACATAAAAAGCTAAAAAATATGCTAGAGAAAACGCTCTGTCATGCTGGAATGACGTGATGGTTTGGAAGGATTTCAGGCCGCCATACATCCTGGAGGATACATGAGCAAAATATATATAGACGTGACGTCCAAGCATTTCACATGACGCTTGAAGTCAGGTGCATGGAATTGGAGCAGGCAAATTCACAGCTCGGATACCATGCACACCAACAACTCCATTCCTTTTGTTTCGCATGTTAAGTGGATGGTAAGATTAATTTTAATCACAGCTATATTTAATCAATTTTTTGTTATTTATAAATATATTTAACTTGCAACATTTTTTTTCATACAAGCTATGGCTCTTGTACATGAGCCGAGTCCAATTGAGCTTTTTATGGAGATGCAAGTGCGGAGTATGTTGACAACCATTTTCTTTTGTAAGTTATTATTTTCTTGAATTGAATTTGATGATTTTAGTTTTTATTTCCAGGAGACATATAATAGTTGGTTGAGAGAGAGATACGAGAACAATCTGTCGACCCACCCGGTTTTCGATCCAGATTCATGGATGGAGGCAGGATCATTTGGTGAAAAATAAGTGAGGTGTTTTGAAAGTGGTCTCATTGTAATGGATGACCTACCCAAATAGAAAATATGAAAAACAGTCTTATTGTAATGAGTGACCTATCCAAATGAAAAAAAAAAATTGAAGAGTTTTGAAGAGATAACATGATAAAGCTAAAAGAGAGATGAGGGTTTAAAGGCGCACTCAAAAGTAGGTAGGGTTAGGAAAACGCACTACTTAAGAAGTGAGAGCTCAAAGGCAGACTCAAAAGGAGATGAGGGCTCAAAGGCGCACTTGCAAAGAGATATGGTTTGAAAATGCATTATCTAAGAAGTGATGGTGAAACACCAATATGTCAATGATGAAAACAATGCATTATGATCAATATACATGTATACTTTACCTAAGTAATATAGGTCCCCATTTCTTCATGGTGTCTTTCTTTTCTTAAAAGTTTGATTCTTGGTAGTAAACTTCAATGACTTTTTTGCTCTTGCTTACTCAAGTTACATCTTGTGATCTTAACCTCTAGGAAGGGCTTGATATCATCATACTTTTTTGTCTTTCAACCTTTATCTCAAGGGTTGCCAGCTCGGCCCTACATTTTGTTTTTTCAAAAAGGGAATCATGAAGCTAGCCCTATTATATGTTTTTGGATTGCCCCCGGCTTGATAATGCCTCTAAGTATTCAATTTGGGTTTTCTTTAGGGATGAGGCTATGTGAAAGAAGGTTTGAGTATTTATAAGGAGTTGTTTTCAAATAGAGTTTTTGGAATTTCAAAGCTATTTTAGACACAAATCATTTTGGTATCGGTTTAAAGCAAACTTGTTTTGAAGAAATTCAAGTGATTTATATGGACATGTTTTCAGAAGTGATGAAAACTTTTGCTTTTGGTGAAAATATAAAGCGACACTTTATTGGTAAAAAAGGTTCAAACTTCAATTTAAGGATTATAGAAAACCGATCTTCAAAGCATTGATTTTGCTTGTATGAATAATGACTTGTTTCTCATGAGAAAGCATTGCATGTCAATCCAAATTGCTTGTCTTTAATCAGAAAAAGCTTGATTAGGAACGTAATGTAGGCTTGAACTCTTGGTTGTGAAGAAAAAAAGATGTTTATAGGCTCAAAAGGTGTTTAAGGATTTCAAGACTTAGGATCACTAGTGCTTATTTTCCGACCTCTTTTTTTGGTTCATAGATTTTCTAGACATTCGAATCACTACAACATTTAAAAGTTTTATTGATGGACCTAATTTGTTGGTGTAAGATTGCCACTTCATCGGTAAATTTTTTACAGACTAAATCCTCGACGGAAACAGTCCGTCGACATAGCGTTCGTCAATAATTCCACATTCTGTCGGTAAAAAATATACCGATCATTTTACAAAAAGAAAATGCACTAAAAAAAAATTCTCGTTGGAAATATACCAATGTAAATATTCCATCAATGATCATGGCATATGTAGTAAATATTTTTCAACTCTCAGTAAAATGCCGACGAACAGTATCTGTCTGTAGAGACATCAGTGATTGTGGCATTTCTAATAAATATTTTTCAACTCTCTATAAAATACTGATGGAAGAATTCCATCTGGAAATCCATCAATGGTGTTTTTAATTTTTTAAAAAAATATTTAGAATAAATTATATAAAATTATAGTAAAAAAACCATTTAGGCAAATAAAATTGTATTAAACATAAAAAAAAAATATAAAAATAATGTTAAAGAATATTCATCCAAATATTCATTAAAATTTTAATGTGTTTCCAAAAAAAATTAAACTATAACAATGGCAGAGCTAGAGGAGGAGGAGGAGGAGGCCGATTGTTCCCGGGACCAAACTACCAAAAAGGGGGTGCATAAGTATTACCCATCTGTGATCTAATGTCTATGACCATTTTGCAGAGTTGTTCATAATCTGCCGAGAGTTGCTCATATTGTTGTTGCAAGGCCACTAACTCCTTAGATTGGGTGTTCGATACTAATTGGGAGCTCCCAACAGTTGAGACACTATGAGTCACCTGCAAGTTCTCGGCCGTAGTGTAGGAGAGCTCATATACCTGATTTTTATCGAGTCCACTAGACAATCCTACCTCCATCCACAAATATGGATCGAAATCCAGATGGATTGAAAGATCGTCCCCATATCTCTCCCTCAATCGCCTATTATAAGTCTCTTGAAAATTAAAAAAAGAAATCAACATATTCAATTCAAGAAATTAATAACTTACAAAATAAAATGGTTGAACAAACATATCATGAAGTGTTGAGCGTGATTATCAACAAACTATTGTACCTCCTTTTGGTGGTCTTCACTCCACGTGTGTGTATCTACAAATAGCTCTATTGGGCTTATCTCACGTCCAAGAGCGTAGGTTGTGAGAAAAAAATTAATTAAGTAACAACAAATTAATTAATGATATATTTCATTTAAATTAATCTTACCATTCGTTTCACATGTGCAGCAAATGGAATGGAGCCACCGGTGTACGTGATCATCGAACCATGAATTTACCGGTTTCGATTGTCGGCATCAGACTGTGAACGTCGTGTGAACTACTCAGATGTCACGTGCTGAATATATTGCGGCCATATATCCCCCGAGATGTATGGCGGTTTCAAATCCCTCCAAACCACCGTGTCATTCTAGCCTTGTAGACTGTTATCTTTCGTGTATGTTTTGACTTTTTTTTGTAATTCATATAAAAAATCATGCAACCTACTTCCATAATGACAAATTAGATTTTAAAACATAATTTTTTTTTAAAAAAATATCATATTGTTTTCGATGTTACCTAGTTGCCACGTGATTTTCCCACACTCTCCTCGCAACATTATCATGCACATTGTTCCACTCGAATTTGTGTTATGTATAAATAATTTATGTAAAATAAAAATAATTATTTATTAAAAATAAGCTAGAAATTAGAAATTAACACCAACCTGAAATCTTTGAAACCATGTATCAATATAAGGTCTCAATTTAGGTTGTCTGGAAACTTGACTCCATTGAAATAATTGAATCTCCATCGACGATATAAACGCCGATGATATTGATTGGGTGGCCTCAATATTTGTGAACCTGAAAATAAATTAAATTAATGAAATATTGACTAGTTGTTTATAAATTGTGTGATAATTAAAAAAAAAAAAAAACTAAAACCGAAACAAACTTACATTGGAAGGTTGTCATTCCAATGTGCCTCGTACTTGCAGGTGAATTGATTCCGCTATGAAGGCACACCGCCTTTACGTTGTGAAACCACACTGGAAGAGGCAGTATTGTGAGTCAGTGTAGGAATCTCTTCTTGATTGGCATCTAAGGACATGTCATCTTAACTGCTAGAAGAACTAGCTGCGACCATATGTGAGTGACGAGCTATTGATTTTGTTCTATGCATCTACATAATTTTATATGATTAATTACATAATTAAATTAGATTATTAAAAAAAATCGGCAGCACCTCCCCTACACTGAAGACTACCCAAAGTTTTCAAACCTGCAACTATTAACAATACCCACAAACCAATTGACTTCATTCAAAATTTTTATATATAACCTAACATCTTTACAAATAACAATTAAAATTAATAGAAATAATTAAACACATATCATGCAATAATAGAGTAAAATTGAGATAAAATTATTAAATTTAATCCTATATATTCAATTACTAATTACAAGGTAAATTCAACAATAACAGTTAAAATTCAACAAAGTATTCAATTATTATGGCAATACAACACAATAAAATATATTGAAAAAATTAAAAAAAATAAAAACTATAGACTTTAGGAATGAAAAATGCTTACCTTAATAATGTGTTTATTTCAAGACTTTATCTACATTATAAAAATACACCAAAATAAAAACACAACAAAAATAACAATAACTAAAACAAAGAAAAAATAATAATAAAAAAATCATTAAGCATATTAAATGAAAATACATACCTTTTAATTTGTTGAAGATAGAACGAGAGATTACAAGCAAAACACAAAAACGAGAGAACTCTGAAACGAAGGAGAGGTAAAATGAACTGAAGGGGCTGTCGCTAGAATTTATAGTGCAGTTTTACAGATGGAATCACCGATGAACAATTTAAATAATATATTTTTTAATTATTCCGTTGGTTAATTTTTAAATGACCCTCTATAATTTTTGTTGTTCGTCGGCAATTACACGCAGTCAGAGATGCATTATTTTTAATACCCGCCCCTTGAAATTTGCACAGTCCATCGAAATTACGAACTGCACTGACAAATGTCGACGGACTATATCCGTTGGTATCAATGTCAGTGATTATGGCATTTGTAGTAAATATTTTGCAACTCTTGGTAAAATACTGTAACGACCCGGCTTTTTCAAGGCCAAAATCGATGGATTTTTTTTGTCCAATTTTGGATGTTTTCACCATATCATTCTGCAGATTTATAATTGCATTCCATTCATTAACAAGGCACAATCCACGTAGGATAATGTAAATCAATATTCCCATAAAATGGATTCTCAATACACGTACCCATATTATTATATCTTCATACTCATAGGTTTACATTACATCATATTGACATACTCACAAATTCACATTCCTATTATAGTCTCGCTAACATCATGAGTTCATGCAAGAATGTTGAACAACAAGATACACAATTATCACTTTCGTCATCCTGACCTTATGTAATTTCACAACATGACATCCTCATAAAATGAATACCTTATATGTATATTCTTGCACATCATATCAACCTGTTCTCACATTCATATTTGTTTTCCATTTTAATTTTTCATTACTATTCTCTGCAAAAAGGGTCAGACAACTAATTGGGTGATTAACATGGCCATTCATATAGAACTCATATCACCCATGACATGCGGATATGTAGTTCTGTTCAAAATGTGTGAGCTACGAAATGGATTTCCCTACACACCATGTTGGTATGATGTCCCTGTTGCAGAACAAGATAATTTCAAGCACTATAAGCAATTTAAAGAAACATAATAAAGCAATATTAGCATTACATTTCATTCATGGACCAAAAGAGTGTAATCTATCATTTCTCCTTACTTATGTAAATACCACTTGTCGCATGTCAAAATCCGCGCGGCATCGTCTAGCGATTTTTTTCGTTGTTGCGTTTGCTTTGATTTGATTCATTGGGAGTCGCCACCTAGTAATTTATTGAAGGCTACTAGGAAACCGAATGTACTGGTCTTATCAGAGATTCACGGGTAAGGGACTGGTTGTGGTTAGGGAAGGTATTAGCACCCCTAACGTACCCTACCTAAGGTAAGTTGCTTCATGGCTTTGACATGTTAAAGAAGTTTTAAAATTTTGTCTTTTCATAGGATATTAGAAATACAACTTACATATAAGTTAATAAATCTGGACTGTGAGCAAATCAAAATATTAAATTCTTCTTTAATCTTTTTAATTTTATCATAATAAAAATATATATATAAAAATAAAACAAATACAAATACAAACACACACACTCACTTTTACTATGTTTTTTGTTTCTTTTCTTTTCTTTTCTTTTTTTTTGCTTCCATGTTTACAAAATACAAATTGCAAAAACTCAAAACTAAACAAATATTACATTAAACAATTTGGAAATTTCAAAAATAACCCAAAACAACCCAGAATAGTGTTAGGCCGACTTCTGGAGCTGCCAGAACAATGGTGGCACGTGGATTCACGCGCTGCCACCGATGAAGGTGGTAGAAACCGGTGGATCGGGAACCTCTTCCTCTTCTCTGTCTCCCTGCGCCAGTAGTGACCTACAACAACAACAAAAACGCAACCACCAGTTGATTTTAGTTTTTATTTCCTTTGTTTTTTGAAATCTGCTTCGGTTTTTTTCTTCTTTTTATCAGATCTACTTCTCCTTCTCTTCTTCTCAGTTTCGAATCTGCTTCTTTCTACAGATCGGTCTGTTATGTGCTTCTTCTTCTCCAGTGGCAGATCTGCTATGGAGAACCCAACATTGTGAAAGAGGAGGCGGCGTTGTTGCTGTAGCCTGCGGCCGCTGGTGCTGCTACGAAGATGAGAGAGGTTGCTGGCGGTGTTGAGGCTGAGGAATGGATAGATCGGTGCATGCTGGTGTGGCGGTGGATGTTGGCTCTGTGGGAGTTGACGTCCTCGGCAGCTGAAAGAGAGAAGGTATCGCTGGGGAAGGTCGGTATGCTTCTGGTGTTGCTTCTCTGTCAACAATTGTGGAAAGGTTGAGGGAAAACTGAGAGAAGATGGACGATGGAGAAGGGTAAGGAAGAGTGGACGGGACTGTGTGGGTTTCGAAAGGAAAAGGGGGGGCGGCCGACCTTTGTGAGCAGGGAAAGGGACGCTTCGGCCACCCCTGTTCTCTTTAATTTTTGACAAGGGTTGTGAGCAGCTGCTTGGGTAGGGAGGCCGAAGGAGTGTGTTTTTTAGGGTTTGTTGTGGTTTTTTCACTTTTGCAAAATTGAATGTGTTGAGGAGACCAGTATTTATAGGTAAAAATATTGCTAGGTTTTCAAACTTGGTCTCTCAACTTCTTTCTTTTTGTAAATTTGATTTTTCTTGATTTTTGTATTTTGTATTTTTTGAAAATGAGCAATATCAACGTTGACTTGATGAGGAAAATCAATGATTTTAAAAATAACGTGTGAAAAGACGAACGCGTTCAAAAGACCTTTAAAAATTTAAATTCTTTTTTTAGACGATGTTGAAAATGCTAAAATGATGAAAATATCTTAAAAAACATAGATTTTTTTTAATTTTCGTTGTTTTTCTCTATTTTTGGATTTTTCTGGAAATTTATCAAGACATGTGTCAAAAATTGGGTAGCAACAGATGCCCCCTCTTTACAATGCTTACGAAGTAAAACTCCTCAATGTTTTGCATAATAAGCTTTGTAAAGAAAAACTTGTCTTCTTGTCTTCTTGTCTTCCTAACTTGTTGAATCCACTCATCTAAAGACCTTACTCTTTTTTTCTCTCTCTCTTCCTTCTCTTTTCTTCCTCTTCTTTCTTTCTTTCTTTCTTTCTCTCTCTTTTTCATTAACTTGAGATCCCATCTGGCGATCTCCTTTTCCAAAATCAAAGAATATGTGTAGCTTGGTCAACCTGAAATCCCATCTGGCGATTCCCTTTAACCAAAGCCACCTGAGATCCCATCTGGCGACCTTATTCAACTAGAACTAAAAAATATGTGTAGCTCGGTCAACCTGAAATCCCATCTGGCGATTCCTTTTAACCAAAGCTACATGAGATCCCATCTGGCGACCTTATTCAATTGGAACTAAAAAATATGGGTAGCTCGGTCAACCTGAAATCCCATCTGGCGATTCCCTTTAACCAAAGCCACCTAAGATCCCATCTAGCGATCTCATTCAACTAGAACTAAAAAGAATATGGGTAGCTCGGTCAACCTGAAATCCCATCTGGCGATTCTCTTTAACCAAAGCCACCTGAGATCCCATCTGGCGACCTCATTCAACTGAAACTAAAAAATATGGGTAGCTCAATTAACCTGAAATCCCATCTGGCGATTCCCTTTAACCAAAGCTACCTGAGATTCCATCTGGCGACCTCATTAAACCAAAACCAAAAAAATGTGTGTAACTTGATCAACCTGAAATCCCATCTGGCAATTCCCTTTAACCAAAGCTACATGAGATCCCATTTGGCGACCTCATTCAACTGGAATTAAAAAATATGTGTAGCTCGATCAACCTGAAATCCTATCTGGCGATTCCCTTTAACCAAAGCTACATGAGATCCCATCTCGCGACCTCATTTAACCAAAAGAAAAGAATGTGTAAAAAACAGTCTCATTGTAATGGGTGACCTATCCAGATGGAAAGAATGTGAAGTGCGGTCTCATTGTAATGGGTGACCTACCTAGATGGAAAAAATGTGAAAAACATTCTCATTATGATGGGTGACCTACCCAGAAGGAAAGAATGTGAAGTGCGGTCTCATTATAATGGGTGACCTATCCAGATGGAAAAAATATGAAAAACGGTCTCATTATGATGGGTGACCTACCTAGATGGAAAGAATGTGAAATGCGGTCTCATTATAATGGGTGACCTACCCAAAGAAAAAAAGGAAAGAGTGGTCTTATTGTAATTGGTGACCTACCCAAGTGGAAGAATGACCTCATTGTAATGGGTGACCTACCCAGAAAAATATCGACGAGGACTGAAAGGCGCACTCGAAATGAGGTAGGGTTAGAAAACGCACTACCCAAGAAGTGAGGGCTAAAAGGCGCTCTTAAAAGGAGGCAGTTGAGCCGCTCTTAAAAGGAGGCAGGGTTAGAAAACGCACTACCCGAGATGATGGATCAAAAGCGCACACAAAAAGTGGTGAGGGCTCAAAGGCGCACTTGAAATGAGGTAGGGTTAGAAAACGCACTACCCAAGAGATGATGATGAAACACCGATCTGACAATGTTGAAAGCAATACATTATGGTCAATATACATGTATACTTACCTGAGAAAAATAGGTCCCCCTTTCTTCATGGTGTCTTTCTTTTCTCAAAAGTTGAAGTGTTAGCAATGAACTTCGATGGCTTTTTCGCTCTTGCTTACTCAAGTCATCTCTTGTAATCTTGACCTCTAGGAAGGACTTGATATCATCATAGTTCTTTGTCCTCTACCCTTTATCTCAAGGGTTTCTAATTTTGCCCAATAGTTTCTTAGAAAGGGAATCATGGAGCCAACTCTACCAAATGTTTTTTATTGTCCCCTAGCTTGATCATGCCCCTAAGTATTCAAATCAGGTTTGGGGATAAGGCTCTGTGAAGGAAGGTTTGACAAGGAGTTGTTTTCATGCAGAAATTTTTTTGGAATTTCAAAGCTATTCTAGACACAAAAATCATTTTGATGTCGATTCAAAGTGAAGTCATTCGGAAGAAATTCAAGTGCTTCCTATGGAGAGGTTATCAGAAGTGATGAAAACTTTTTGTTTTGGCTTTTGGTGAAAAATATGAAGTGACATTTGGCTGGTCGAAATGGTTCAAAATTTATTATGAGAGTTTCAAAGATCCAGTGTTGAAAGCATTCATTTTATTTGCATGAATAATGATTTGATTCACATGAGAAAGCATTGCCTACCGATCCAGATTGCTTGCCTTTGATCAGAAAGGGCTTGATTAGGCACGTAATGTAGGCTTGGGCTCTTGGTTATGAAGAAAATGATATTTGTAGGCTCAAAAAGTGTTTAAGGGATTTCAAAACTAAAGATCACTTGTGCTTGTTTCTTGACCTTTTGTCATTTGAATGTCTTTTCAAAATTGATCTATCGTGCCCCAAGTGTTTGGGCTTAGGCTCTTTCTCTTTGTTTTCTTCATTTGGTTTTGAGTATCATCATATTGGGTTTTTCTTTTTGCTCAAAATTTATGGATCCTTTGGATTTTTCTTTATGCCCCCTAGCTTTGTTTGGGCACCTTTGATGATTGATAATTTTCTTTTATGCCCCCTAATATTGCTTGGGCACTTTCGATCATTGAGGTTTTCTCTATGTCATCGCACTTGCCCCCAGTGTGGGGTGTGATCCTAGCCAAGGTTATTTATCTCAAGAAAAGCATTAGGCTCAAAAGGGGACTGCAAATGATATATTTTAGCCTCGTGAAAAGATTATCAAAGATTGCCTTTCTTCATTTCAAACTCATGCATTTAGGATCGATAAGCCTTGCTTTCATGCGAGTATACAATGTGATTTCTCATTATTCATTCAAATAAAACTTAGCTTTTGGAGTCACTTCATGGGTTCTTTTTGTTTTTGTTTTTGTTTTGTTTTTAGGTTTTCTAGGTGTATGGTTACCTTTCTAAGGAATCACCTGAATTTCCAGAACTCTTTTCTTTTGGAAAAACATCAACATGATTTCTGTTTTTGTACTAAACTTTAAATTCCCAAAAATCCTTGTGAACATGTGCGATCATGCATAGTTTTGGAAGAAAAGGGAAACACACCCAAAGATTCTTGGTGTGATGGTTTCATGCTTAACGGTTATGCTCAACATGTTATTTGCATGAAACAACAACAAAAATGAAAGTATGTTATAAGCACATGATCTTATTAACAATAAAGGCTCATTTGACAAGGAAAGTGTTGTGGAATTTTAAGCCAAGTTACCAACAAAAAACTGGAACAAGTTGAAACAAAAAATCAAGAAGTTTGCAGGCATGATCAAATAGAGGTTTGTTTTTTTTTTTTTTTTTGCAGAACAAGAATAGGCTCCATTATGCACCGGTGGTGCAATTCCCCTTCGATCAACCTTCCCACCAAAGCTTTTGTAAAAATACATGATTGTGTCAAGGCTCTTGACCATGTTTGCCCCCAATTTCTTTGGGCTGAGTCGTTGTTGGGTTTTGAACAAAGATGAACGGTCAGTTGGAAGGAACTTCCCCAGAGTTATTTTTTAGTATTTTCTCGAGTAAGCTAGTAGCGAGTTACACTTGTCTTCAGAAACTCCAACTCTTCTTGAAAATGGACATTACAACGAACACACTCTTCATCTTCCTTGTTTTTTCATTCAAAATCAGGTGTTGTAGACTCGTAGGGGACCCACTTTTCATCTCGTGCATGCATGACAAATGTATGAACATGTATTCTATGTGATGAACTCACCCTTCGAGGGGTGACAATATGGTCGTAACTCTTGTATGATGGAACAAGAATCGTGATTTTTGCCCAAACTCTACAATGAAAATTTTCTGAGTGACGGCCATTATGTCACCCACAAGTCTTGAGTTCAAAATGCTTCAAGAAGGGTTTGCCCTTATGAAAATAACGATAGCACATGCAACCTAAAGATAGGTTCTATTCATTATATGAACATGGGTAGGTTTTCTATCTGATCTAAAAAAGGTCTCATATCTACCCAGTGACGTTCTTCGTAAAGACAGTATGGGGGCGTTGCAAGGAATAGTTAAGGCACGTATACCCACCATTACCAAGCAGGCACTCAGATATGAGTTGGGTGTTTCACGCATCTGAACCCTGACCAATAGTCTTAGAGCAGATCGCTAGTTCCCCACCTAACCTAAAAGCTTGTGTGTGCTTTCAAAATTAAAACAATGTGATGCATGAGACAATTTTATAAAATGCATGGAAAAAATATATCAACAAAAAGATAAAAATGAAAAAAATTAAACACATAAAATACACAAAGATTAGTCCAATAATGTCAGAAACAATACCTTCCCTAGTGGAGTCGCCCTTCTATCGCACGTCAAAATCCACGCGGCATCATCTGGTGATTTTTTTCGTTGTTGCGTTTGCTTTGATTTGATTCGTTGGGAGTCGCCACCTAGTAATTTATTGAAGGCTACCAGGAAACCAGATGTATTGGTCTTATCAGAGATTCGTGGGTAAGGGACTGGTTGTGGTTAGGGAGGGTATTAGCACCCCTAACGCACCCTACCTAAGATAAGCTGCTTTGTGGCTTTGACGTGTTAAAGAAGTTTTAAAATTTTATCTTTTCATTGGATATTATAAATACAACTTACGTAAAAGTTAATAAATTTGGACCGTGAGCAAATCAAAATATTAAATTCTTCTTTAATCTTTGCAATTTTATCATAATAAAAAAAAATAAAAAAAAATAAAACAAATACAAATACAAACACACACACTCACTTTTACTATATTTTTTGTTTCTTTTCTTTTCTTTTCTTTTTTTTGCTTCCATGTTTACAAAATAAAAATTATAAAAACTCAAAACTAAACAAATATTACATTAAATAATTTGGAAATTACAAAAATGACCCAAAACAACCCAGAACAGTGTCAGGCCGACTTCTGGAGCTGCCGGACCAGTAGTGGCGCGTTGTTCCACGCGCCACCAGCAGCGCGTGGATTCACACGCCGCTGCCGATGAAGGTGGCAGAAATCTGTGGATCGGGAACCTCTTCCTCTTAACTGAAGACGGCTAACACCGTCGGTAATTACCGACCAAATTACAGACGGAAAGTTCGGAATTAAGAAAAAAAGGGCGGGTCGCTAACGTGGAGGTTTTGACGGGTGATATTTCCTACAGAATCACCGACGGATTCAAAACAGGTGACCCATACGGGTGACGGGACAGGTTCACCATCAAAAATACCGATGGATTTGAAATGGCAGACCCGTACGGGTGACGTGATTGGTTCACCATCAACAATACCGACGGAATCACCGAGGGATTTGAAAAGCAGGTCCGTGCGGTGATGTGTCTATTTTCCTATCAGAATAGCCGACAAATACACCGACGGATGAAACCCGTCGGTGAATCCGTCAAAAAAAGTTAATATATGGCCCCTCTGCCGACCCTCTCCTCCCCCATTTCTCCTTCTTCTTCCTAATCCTAACTCTCCCTATCTGCAAATAACCAGCCCCCCCTCGCACCCAAACAAAATTCTTCCTCATCTCAGCACAACAAGTTGTATTTCTTGAAGTTTTATGGTCTCAGCATCCGTGTTCTAATTTACCGACGGATTTTATCAATTTTTGTAAGTAATTCTATCTGTTTAAATTTTAACATTTAAATGTCAATTTTATTGTTTTTTTAGTATATGTATTTTTGTTAGTAGATGTACGTGTTTTATTGTTATTTCTCAAACAAACTTGTAGTATATGAATGTATAATTTTATATCTGTTATGGTTTGTTTTAGATTTTATAAGATTGTATTTGTTTGTAAATTGTTAAAACTTTGTGGAATTACCGAATTACATGTTCTGTTTTGAAATAATGAATAACTTGCTTAATGGGTCCTTTTTAAGTTTTATCGATAGTATTGCAGAGTGGTAATTTCTGTTAATTTATATATATTAATTTGTATGGACGTTGATAAATGATAATGAATATTTAATATTTATGATAACTTGTGATTGGTTTGTTGGATAATCTTGAGGTAAAATAATATTTTTACAAGTTTATTTACCTTAGTTAATTAATACATGATGTCATCATAATTTTATAGAGGTTCGATAGAAGTCATGGATGATTGTTCATGGATGTATCTAGATTCACCCCAAGGATTGCGGAGGATGGATTATTGTAATGGGGTTCGGGGTTTTATTAATTTCGCAACATTTATTCCAATAAATTTTACTGGAGGTGGTATTAGGTGTTCATGTAGGAAGTGTCAAAATAAAAAGTATCTGCATCCAGATGTTGTAATGATGCATCTTCTACACAAAGGGTTTCTAGAGGATTACCAGTGTTGGTATGCACATGGAGAGGTATTTGTTAGTAATAGGAGAATGGGAGAAACGGTGGTTGGGTCAACTTCTAGTACTAGCAACGTGCATGAAGCGACAAATGACAACACTAATCCTTATAGAAATATGGTTATGGATGCAATGAGAATGAATCAAGGTAATGTTAGTCAATGTCCAATCGTAGAAGAAGAACCTAATGCAGAGGTAACTAGGTCTTTTGATTTGTTGAAAGATTCTAACGAACCATTATGGGATGGCTGCACAAACCACAGTAAATTATCGGTCGTGGCACAGGTGTTCACCATCAAGTTAGATCACGGCCTGAGTGAGGCCGGGTATGACAAAATTATTGATTGGGCAAGAAGCATTTTACCTGAAGGGAACAGGCTGAAAGAGAACTTCTATGCTGCGAAGTCCATGATGAAACCCCTCGGTTTAGGATACTAGAAAATTGACATGTGCCCTAACTTCTGCATGTTATACTACCTTGAAAATGCTAAGATGACCAAGTGCATGACATGCGGGCATTCCCGTTACAAACCTAGAACTGGCAGGGGAAAGACTCTAGTGGCGTATAAAAAACTTAGATATTTCCCGATCACACCTAGACTACAGAGGTTATTCATGTCACCAAGGACTGCTGAGCACATGACATGGCACCAAACATATGATGTGGTTAATGGTGTGATGATGCATCCTTCTGACGGCAAAGCGTGGAAACGCTTTAACAGTGTGCATCCTAACTTTTCAGCTGAATCAAGGAATGTCCATCTTGGGTTGTGTACAGACGGATTCAACCCATTTAGGTCATTTGATGCTCCCTATTCTTGTTGGCCGGTCATACTCACAGTTTATAACTTGCCACCGGGAATGTGTATGAGGCCGGAGTTCATGTTTTTATCTACTATCATACCCGGTCCAAGCAGCCTGGGAGGGAATATAGATGTTTGTCTTTGACCGTTGATTGATGAGCTGGCACAATTGTGGTCCTCCGGAGCTCTGACTTATGATATATCAAGGAAACAAAATTTCCTTATGAGGGCGGCTTTGATGTGGACTATCAATGATTTTCCAGCTTATGAAATGTTTTCTGGTTGGAGCACACATGGGAAACTTGCATGTCCATACTGCATGAAAAACAACAAGGTATTCATGCTAGCAAACGGAGGTAAAGCTTCTTTTTTTTATTGTCACCGTCGCTTTTTACCACTTAATCACAGGTTTAAAAAGAACAGAAAAGATTTCTTTGTTGGCAGAGTTGAAAAAGATGTTGCATCCCCGCATCTTTCTAGTGAAGAATTGCATCATGTTGTATCAGATTGTGTTTGGCCTTCAATCAGGTAAGCAAAAGTTTCTTGTTTTTGGTTTGACCCATAATTGGGTAAAGCGAAGTATCTTTTGGGAGCTTCCTTATTGGAAGACCAATCTTCTCTACAATAACCTTGACGTCATGCACATCAAAAAGAACGTGTTTGAGAATATTTTCAACACTGTCATGGATGTGAAGGGGAAGACAAAGGACAACATCAAGGCTAGATTGGATATAGCTTTATACTATAACCGTAAAAATATGGAGTTGGTTTATGAGGAGTCACGGGTCGTAAAACCAAGGGCAACCTTCATGTTAGAAAAAAACGCACAACTGCTAGTCTACAAATGGCTTAAGAGTCTGCGTTTTCCGGACAGACATGCATCGAACATATTAAGGCTTGTTAACATAGAGGACTGCAGATTGTATGGAATGAAGAGTCATGACTGCCACATATTTATGCAAACACTCATCCCATTAGCTTTTCATGATTTGTTGCCAAAGGGAATATGGGATGCACTGACGGAGATCAGTCATTTCTTCAAAGATATATGCTCCAGCAAGTTGAATGTTGAGCACATTGAGAGGCTTTAAACGAATATCATCGAGGCACTATGCAAACTTGAGATGATATTCCCTCCTTCATTTTTTGACTCAATGGAGCATCTCCCTATACATCTATCAATCGAGGCAAAAGCTGGAGGACCGGTCCAATATAGATGGATGTACCCATTCGAACGGTTAGATATTGCAGTTGCAATGGAATTCATATCTAAAAGTATTTTATATGTTTTTCTTAATTGAAAATACTTGAATTGTAATTCAATGCAGGTACTTGTTTAATCTCAAGAAAAAGGTTAAGAACAAGGCGCATGTAGAGGCTTCGATATCTAAGGCCTATATTGTTAAAGAGATATCAACATTTATCTCGTACTATTTCGAACCTCATCTGAGAATAAGAATCAATCGCGTTCCACGACATGATGATGGCGGTGAAGTGCCTTCTAGTGGGAACTTGTCAATATTCTCCAATACTGGACGACCCACACCTAAAGATGCCGTAAGAGGAAGATATTTGTCGGAAATAGAATTCAAACAAGCACACAAATATGTTCTATTTAACTGTGATGAGCTGAGACCATTTATTCAGTAAGTTTATATATGTGTAATACTAATTAAACTTTGTCAGTAATATACTGCTAATTATATATTGTGAAATCATACACTCATTATCACTTGCAGGCAACATCGATAATATTTGCTTTCAAATAACTCGCAGCTGACCAACTCCCAGATCTTTCAATTACAAGATGAACAATTTGCCACATGGTTCAGAACACATATAAGCACTATCACAAACTCATTCTAGCTTGCAAAATTACTGTACGTATGCATGTCATTACGAGATTCTTGTTCATTTATTGTTTATTGATGTACATTACGTGTATACAAGGTTTATCAAATGGGAAGGAGTGCGTCTAATTCATTGTCTTCACAAAGCCTCGGGCCTGAAAGAAAAAGTTAAGTGCTACAACGGGTATTTTGTCAATGGATATGTTTTCCATACTGAAGAATACGAGCAAGGAAGAAAGACATACATCTGCGGTGTTTATATTAAAGGATCCCCAAGTAGTGAGTTAGAAGTTGACTACTATGGTAGATTAGAAGAGTTCGTCGAACTACAATATCATAACGAGCAGAATAAAGTGCTTTTATTCAAATGCTATTGGTATGACACGATGGATAGAGGAATCAGAGTTGATACGCACCATGGTCTGGTCGAAATCAACTCAAAAGCTAGACTCCGCAACATAAACGATGTCTTTGTTTTCGCAAAGCAATGTCAACAAGTTTATTACTCATACACCCCTTCATTTATAAAGGATTGATCAAGAGTTGATTGGTTATCCGTTTTAAAAACAAAACCACGGGGTCGTGTCGAGGTTGTTCAGGATGAGAACAAAGACATAAGTGTGCGGGATGAAGTCTTTCAAGTTAGTGAGTTGGTTGAACCATATCGAGTTGCTCCTTCGATTGAATTGGAAGAAAATTCAAATTTTCATGTTTCCGATGATAATCTTGTTAATGCTGATGTAGAGGAGTTGAATATTGTTTTGAGCTTTAGCGGACAAGAAAATGTCGATGAAGAAGATGATATCCATATTGAAGATTGTGAAGAAGGTGATGACTATTCAATTAATGACAAAGAAGAAGATAATTATGACTAACTATCAAGATGAAGCCCTGTGTAAAACCCTTTTCTTCATGTAATTTACATTATGGATGATATATTTTGTAACACGAAATATATATTTATTGTTTAAGCACTGTTACTATTGTTTTGTGCGATGGACAGTTTATCATTGAATTTTTTGCAGGAAGATAAATAAAAAATACAAACACAACATCTCTTGTACATTGAACATTCACTAACGTCCATACCAACGAACCACCATCCGTCGGCATCTCATAGAGAGTTCAAAAATAATTACAACAAAATACCACAATCACCGACGCCCATATCGATGGACCACCGTCTATCGGTATCTCATAGAGAGTTCAAAAATAATTACAATAAAATGCCACAATCACCGACGTCCATACCGACGGACCACCATCCGTCAACATCTCATAAAGAGTTCAAAAATAATTACAACAAAATGCCACAATCACCGACGTCCAGGTCTGTCGGCATCTCACAGAGAGTTTGAAAATAATTACAACAAAATGCCACAATCACCGACATCGATACCGACGACATTATCGACGTCGATACCGATGGAATACATCCGTCGGTAGGCAAATTTTACCGACAAAAATACCGACAAAATGTGCAAATTCCAAAGGGTGTGAATTGAATGCACCTTTGACCGTGTCAGCTTACTGACAGAATCACCGACGGACCGCAAAAAATATGGAGGGTAATTAAAAAATTCGGTGCGAAATTCAAAAATTACCGACGGATTTTTAGCACTTTACCGACGGATTTAATTTAAATAATAATAATTTTATATTTCCATCGGTGACTCCGTTGGTAAAACTGCCCTATAAGTTCTTGCGGTCGCCCCTTCAGTTAATTTTTTCTTCTCCTCCGTTTCTCACCTTAGAATCTTCAAGCTTTTGATTTTTTTCCTCTCAAATCTTCAAGCTTTGTTGAATCTCTAGCAAGCTTGGTTGTGAATCTTCATCACATTAAAAGGTATGTGTTTTTTTCTATTTTATTTTATTTTATTTTATTTATAGTTATTTTTATGCTTTTTATGTTTTTTGTTTTGTTGTATTTTTTTGTAATGTAGATAAATTTTTTGTTTCAACACATTATTAAGGTATGCATATTTCTTCCCTAAAGTCTATAGTTTTTTTTTTATATTTATTGAATATTTTTTATTGTTGTATTGGCATAATTGTTATTAGTTAATTTGTTGAATATTTGTTGTTAATGTTGAATTTACCTTAGAATTAGTAATTGCACATGTTGGAATAATTAGTAATTTTACTCTATTATTGCATGATTTGTGTTTAATTATTTCCATTATTTTTAATTGTTAGTTTATAATTTTTTTTAATTTATTGAATATATTTTATTGTTGTATTGACATAATTATTGAATAATTTGTTGAATTATAATTGTTAATGTTGAATTTACCTTAGAATTAGTAATTGGATATATTGGAATAATTAGTAATTTTACTCTATTATTGCATGATTTGTGTTTAATTGTTTCCATTGATTTTAATTGTTAGTTTATAATTCTTTTTTAATTTATTGAATATATTTTATTGTTGTATTGGCATAATTATTTAATAATTTGTTGAATTAATATTGTTAATGTTGAATTTACCATAGAATTAGTAATTGAATATGTTGGAAAAAATTATTAATTTTACTCTATTATTGCATGATTTGTGTTTAATTGTTTCTATTTATTTTGAATTTATTGTTTTGTTGTATTGGCATAATTATTGAATAATTTGTTGAATTGTAATTGTTAATGTTGAATTTACCTTAGGATTAGTAATTGAATATGTTGGAATAATTAGTATAGATTGGGTTAATTGGTTGTGGCTATTGTTAATAGTTGCAGGTTTATGGATTTGGGCAGTATTCAGTATAGGGGAGGTGCTGCTGAATTTTTTTTAACATTTGAATTTAATTATATAATTATTTATATAAAATTAGTTAGATGTGCAGAATAAAAACCAGAGCCTCATGTCCGGTCACATCAAGTTCGTCTAGCAGCGAGGATGATATTTCCTTAGGTGCCTCTCAAGAAGAGGCACCTACACCACTTGCGCCGTCAACCTATGCTGCCTCTTCCAGCGCTGTTTCACAGCGCATAAGTGGCATGCTTTCGCAGCGGAATCAATTTACCTGCAATTACGAGGCACAATGGAAGGACGATCTTTCAATGTAAGTTTGTTAAGGTTTTAGTTTATTTAAAAAAGAAAACAAATTTAAAACATAATTTATGAAGTCACTATTTAATTAATTTCATTTCTTTTCAGGTTCACAAACATTGAGGCCGCCCGAGTAATATCATCGGCATTTAAATCGTCGATGGAGATTCCATTGTTTCAATGGAGTCAGATATCTAGGCATCCTGAATGGATGCCTCAAATCAATGCATGGTTTTACAGATTTCAAGTTCGTGTTAATATATAATTTTCAGCTTATTTCTAATAAATTCTTAATATAATTTTAAATAAATTATTAACATTTTAAAAAATTATTTTTTTATACACAGAATCGATTCTGCTAGAACGAAGAACATAACACTGTTGTGAGGAGGGTGTGGGAAAATCACGTGGCAACTAGGTAACATCGAAAACAACACAACTTTCTTTTTACAAAAAAAATTATGTTTCGAAATGTAATTTTTGCTTGCGTGAAGTAGGGTGCGTGATTTTTGGTACGGAGCTCAAAAAAAGGCAAAAAAACTACGAGGGATAGGGGGTTCCAAGGCTGGAACGATGTTGCGGTTTGGAGCGATTTCAAATTGATATACATCCCGGAAGATATATGGCCGCACTTTCTTCAGCACGTGACGTCTGAGTAGTTCATGGCCTTGCAGCAACACACGGCTCTACTCACCGAAAAGTACGACCACCTATCAGAGGCATACACACAACTCAAAGAACAACAAAGAGTGGCGTCCGAACAACAAAGAGTGGAGTCTGAACAACACAGAGCGGAGTCTGAACGACAAAGAGCAGCCTATGAAGAGCTTCGTCAAATGATAAAACATGGCACAAGGTGGAACATGTGCACCAAATCCTTTTTGGCCGCATAACAGCCAACCTCCTCCTCCTCCTCCTCCTTTATATTAATTTTTAATAAACATTATTTACATTTAAAATTTCATTTAATGTTTTTTTGAAACACATTCATTTTGTAATGAATATTATTTATCTTTCATTTTTTATTTTTGATGCTTAATATAAATTTTATTTGCATAATTGGTTTTTATTACCATTAATTTACATCATTTTATATTATGTATTCTAAATAATTTAAAAAATAAAAAAAAATTATAGAGAGACTTACCGACGACATTAATCCGTCGACATTAAACAGTAGCCGCGACCATAACCGACAAATTTCCAGACAGATAAATTCGGTCGGTATTTTCATGACTCACCAACAGATTTACCGACGGAATAATTCCGTCGGTATTTTAACTTACCGACGAATTGACAGACGGATATATTCGGTCGGTATTTCAACAATTCACAGACCAAGTTACCGACGGAAAGTAACTGTCGGTGACTTGTGATATCACCGACGGATTAACATTCGTCGGTATTTTTCAAGCTAGAAACTTTTTTTGCACGCGCAAATTCCGTCTGTAAAACCATCGGTAAATGATTGTTTTGTTTTTCCGACTGATATAGCGACAGAATGTGGAATCACCAAAGAAAGGTAAGCCGACGGACGTATTCCGTCAGTAAGTTAGTCGGTAAATAATTTACTGACGTACTCTCAATCACACACCGACAGAATATTTCCGTCGGTAAAACTGTGAATTCTTGTGGTGATTTATGTAAAACACTCATTTCACCAAGACTTGTAAAACGGAAGCGAAAACAAGAAAAGAAAAACCTTGAATTTATTTTTTTCTAGGGGGAGGGGCCAGGGACGTAGGATATATATAGCTTAGGTGCTCTTAAAATTGTATGGTTTCCAGGGCACTAATTATAAACACTTAAAGAAAGTTTATTTTTGTGGTTAAAATTGTGTTTAGATGTGTTTTAAAAGTTTATTTGTATGAAAATATATTAAATTAATATTTTTTTACTAATTTTAATATGCTAATATCTAAAATAATAAGAAAAACTGATTTTTTATATATATTTTGAAGCAAAAATTATTTTAAAACGTACTATCTTAATAGTTCCAAAAGTACCATTATTAGTCAATTTAATTAAGTATAGATTAATTTCACCATACAAATCTAAGCCAAAGGAAATTTACCCGCCTTTAGGTGATCCCAAGAAGAAATTTCTTCTCATTGCACCAAAAGATCTTCGAGCCATTACTTTATCCTTTGCTTGTGGTGATAAGAAAGCGAAATTCGGCTCCAAAACGTTTTGCTCGCTGATAATTCTACGCGGTCAATGAACACCGATGGCTTACTCTTGATATCCGGTAAAATTAATTTATGAAAGGCCCATAATGTTGCAGTAATGAAACTGATCATTTTTAGTTTCTCTTGAAATCAAGTCCTCGCTTTTCTATTATCGAACGTGTGGAGTGTTGCGGTCATCATTTATTCTTATGAAAAAATAAATAGTTTATCTGGAAAATATAGATAGAAAAGAAATTCTTGTTTCTTATCAATAAAATATAAATCGGGAGTCGTCATCTAATATCTTGATCACTAGGAACCTTAACTGGTTTTGGAGATCGGGTACAGAGACTGGTTGTGTAAAGAAAAGGTATTAGCACCCCAAATACGTCCACCCTAAAGTAAGGTGCATTGTTTTGTTGTCTAATAAAAACTATGGTCTTCTTGCATTTTCTAATTATTAGTTTGTCTAAGGTTCAAGAAAAACCCTTCTTAATAAGAAGGTTCTTATCTTAATGGGGTAAAAATCTAACAGTTCTATGTTGTCAAAATAAAATACTTTTTTAATATCGGGAATACGTTTTACGTATAAATTCGTAATTCTTTATACTAAAACAACACAATATATATATATATATATATATATATATATATATATATATATGATATTTTGGCTAATGTTCTCTTAACTTTAATAAACTGGTCATTAAAGCCAAAATGCATGCTAAAACATTGTTTGTTGGTGTATGAAAAACACAATATGATTTTTTTAACTTTGAGACACTTGGCCGTATGCAAAAAAAAAAAAATTTCAAAATTTTTTTTTTGTATTTTGGAAGTTTTGACGAAAACCGAATATTTTAATACCAGATTTTTATTTTTTTGGTATAAAATAAAGATAGATATTAGCACTCCAAATATGCCCTACCTAAAGTAAGCTGCATTATTTTTTAATCTGATAAAAACTATGGTCTTATTGCGTTTTCTAATTAATGGTCTGTCTAAGGTTCAAGAAAAGTCCTTCTTAATAAGGAGGTTCTTATCTTAATGGGGTAAAAACCTAATTGTTCTATGTTGTCAAAAGAAAATACCTTTTTAATATCGGGAATACGTTTTACGTATAAATTCATAATCCCTGATACTAAAACAACATAAAATATATATTTTTTATATATATATTTTGGCCAATGTTCTCTTAACTTTAATAAACTGGTTATTAAAGCCAAAATGCATGCTAAAACATTATTTTTTGGTGTATGAAAAACACTATGATTTTTTTGCTTTGAGACACTTGGCCATATGCACAAAAACATTTTTTCTTTTTTTCAATTTTTTTTTGTATTTTGGAAGTTTTGACGAAAACCGAGTATTTTAATACCGAATTTTTATTTTTTTGGTATAAAATAAAGACAGATATGAAGCAAAATTTAGTAAAAAAAAACACGGAAAAAATTACAATTGTCAAAAGGAAATTTAATCCAAAATGACGTCGTTTCATGTTAAAAAAAAAAAATTAGAATAAAACAGTGTCGTTTTTAGCGAAATTGTTCCTCCTTCTTCTTCCTCTGGACATGCAATAGGGGAAGATATAAGGTTTTGTTTTTTTCTTCTTCTTTCTTCATTTACTCCTTCATTCCACGTGCTCTGCCAAATCCCGAAGCTCCACACACCTTCATGATGAGAAACCAGGGGAGCCGCGCCCTGAGAGCCATGCCCACTGGCCAACCAACTCGGCGCTATGGCAGGGTAGTAAAGCTCTGCTCCCCATGCGCAGTAATAGGGACGCCCCTGCTCCCTTTGCCCTATAAATACCACCCAAAGCCAGCACAAAAGGAGGAAAAAAAAGAACCGAAAGGGAGAGAGGACGGAGAGATTATAGAGAGAGGAAGGAAAGAACATGGGGAAGCTTGAAACAGGGAGGGAATTTAAAAAAAAAAAAAAATGGGAGGACAAAGGGACAAACCACTAGTAAACTAAGAAGAGAAAGAAAAACGAAAAACTAGAGGAGAGGGGAAGAGTAAGAATATCTCTCTCCGCCGCTTGAAATAGTAGCATCGCTGCTTGGAGCCGCCTTTTGTGAGCCACGACACCACCACCGGCCTCCACCGCAGCATCGCCAGCGAAGCAGTTAGACCAGCAAGGCACCGCCTCCTCCACGCCAGGTATCTCTTCTTCCCCCTCACTTTTTTCTTTTGTCTGCTTCATTTCCTTCTGAATGCAGAACGATAATTCTGCATGTAGGAGGATGGGAAGGGGAAAATAATTCCCCCCCCCCACCGTTTGTTTTGTTGTTGGGCCAGGCTAGTTCTAGCCCAACACTGATATGTTTTTTCTTCTCTAGGCCAGGCTGGTTCTAGCCCAGCCCTAATATTTTTTGTCTTTTATGGACGCGGCTGGTTCGGGCCTAGCCCTGATGTCTGGGCCGGGTTTGGCCCAGACTAAAAAAAGAGAGAACTGTTAGGCCGAGATCTACCCAACCCTTTTAGGCTGAGTTCGACCCAATTAGCTAAGCCAGCCCAGCCCACCTAATTATTATTATTATTATTATTATTATTATTATTATTATTATTATTATTATTATTATTATGTTAAAAAGTCTGAAAAATCCTTAAAAAAATTTATTGATTTTCTTGCATATTTTTATCAAAATTGCTTACTACTGGTTTGTATTTTTATACCGTAAATATACAAATATAGTATTAAAATATCTTATTTTCATCAAAACATTGCAAAAAAATAATTTATGAAACAAAAAAAATATTTTGTTTTTCATGCATACGGCCAAGTCTCTCAAAGATAAGAAAAATCATCACATTGTATTTTCATACAACAAAAACAAATTAAAAAATCATTTGTTTTTCATGCATATGGCCAAGTCTCTCAAAGATAAGAAAAATCATCACACTGTATTTTCATTCAACAAAAACCAAAAAATCATTTTGTTTTTATACATAAAACACAAAAAAAAAATCAAAAAGATTTTAGCATGCACTTTAGCTTTAATAACAAGTTTGTTAGAGCCATGAGAACTAGGCCAATATTTCAAAAATTTTAAAAAAATATTTTTGTCTTCTTTTAGTATCTGAGATTACAAATTTATACGTAAAACATATTTCTAATATTAAAAATATAGTTTTTATATAAACGTTAGAACGGCTAGGTTTTTACCAGATAAGATAATGACCTCCTTACTGAGGAGGACTTTTCTTAAACCATAGACAGACCAACAATTAAAAATATAATAACACCTTAGCTTTTTATCAGACAATCAAACAATGCAGCTTACCTTAAGTAAAGCGTATTTGGGGTGCTAATACCTTCCCTTTACGCAATCAGTCCCCGTACCCGATCTCTGAGACCAGTTAGGGTTCCTAGTGATCAAAATACTAGATGGTGACTCTCATTTCATTTTCCACCAATAAAAGACAAGAATTTCTTGTGTCCCCATATTTGTCAGATAAATAGTTACATTTAGATTGAAGTGGAACATGTCAAATTTTGAAAAATAGCATATGGTTCTGAAAAATGTCAAACAGGTAATCAAATTTTGCTTTCTATGCTTTCTAGGAGCAAGCCAAGCAGTGATCACCTTTACAAACAACAAGTCTATGGAGAAAGAATTGATAAACAGTAGCTCTGCCTTGGAAAACTTCTTCTCTTATCTCAAACCATGGAAGAGGGAAGTAAGAGTTGTAGACATATTTGTGTAGGTGTTTATTTTGGAACTTCCTCTGATAGGCTGAAACCACAGATGTATTGAATCCATTGTGGAAGATGCATGCAAGATGATTGGATACAACATTACAAGTGTGAGCCAAGGTTCACTTATGGAAGTAAAGGTGCTTATAAGCATGACTTCTTTTATGACTCTAAACAAATGATTTTTGCTGATCCTTGATGGAGATGAATTTGATATATCAGTCATGGAAATGAAGCTAGATTTTAGTCCCCTACTTACAACAATCAAATACTCAATGGATACATCAGGCACCGATGAATTAGATAAAGAGACATACAACAAATTTACACCTTTAGAAGAGTTTACGCCGACCAGTATAAAGGCTAATAAATCGGATGATGATCAAAATGCTACAACCATCACCTTAACAGAGCAACATGACAAGGACTTGGAGAGTGACCCTTCTCTCATCCTCTGCTCAAAGCACATTAGATCACCCAATAGCCTAGACCACTCTGACAGAACATACAAAACCTTTTGCCTTTTTTCTGAAATTAAGGAAACGCACAAGCTATAGATAAAAAAAATCAGCAACTGCATGCTGCTTCACACTAGCCATCCTTTATAGCTTCACACTAGCCATCCTTTATAGAGCCATGCTATGACTACTTTAAGGAAACAATACAAGGGGCAGAAGAAAGTTACAGCAACCTAGATGCCTTAGCAATATCTTTTACAAAAGTGGGCCTTAATAAAAAACAAAACAAAACAAAAGCCTCTTCAGCCCAAGTTTTAAGGCCTACCCCAAAGCTAGCGAGACCCAAGATATCATACCAGAACCGAAACTAGAATACACATCAACAATCTTTCTCTGCCTTCATACATGACCTGGTAGAATCTTAAGAAGTAATGGAAATGGAGTTAGAAGAAAAAACAAAAGAGAAGAAGCTTAGAAGAATAAAAAAAACTTGCAACTAAATCTTCATACAAAAAAAAAAAGAAGGAAGAATTTAATGAAAATTAGATCTATTGCAGCTCATGTTGGTATCGAATGGTGCACCTCATCTTCTTGCAAGAGAGGTAACAAACACTTAAAATAACACACCTCTAAAAACAACATGCCATCTCTTATTATCAAGTCAACTGATGTTGGGAAAGAAGATAAGAACCCTAACTATGCCTTGATGGATGATAAAACTAGTGGCATACATTTCCATCTACCACCATTGTTAAATCCTCAAAGCAACCAGCTAACCTCTTTAGAAGCGACCAATGAAAACACCAATAAGGCTAGAAGAAAAATAAGGAAACTAAAGTTGTTGCAAGCCAGTGGTAGTGTTGCTAACACTACGGAGGATTGTGATTCTTCAGACTCCCTAAACTCAGGAATTCAACAAGGAAATGTTTGGTTCCAGATTACTTGTATGAAGAATCAAGACAATAGTTTTGTCAATGAAAAGGATACTCAAGAAATGATACATGATGTAGTGGCTATGGGTCTGAGAAACCCTTAAGAACTCAAAGTGTATGAAGAAGGGAATAAGGGAAAACATTGATAGAGAAGTAGATGAGTGGACATCAATCAATCAATTCTAAGTTTTCTTCCATGCTAAGTTCTAGTCTGTCTTGGTTTTTGCTCTCTCTATGAATATCTTTGCTTGGAATAGTTATGGTTTAGGTATGTCACACAAACAAAATTCCATCCAAAATAGGCTTATAAACAATAATGTTAGTATTTGTTTTTTAGAAACAAAGAAAAATAATTGTTGTGACTCCTTTATTAGAAATATGTGGAATATTGTAACTGTTAAATGGGCTTTTCTAGAATCTATAGGGAAATCAAGAGGGATTATAGTGATGTGGGACAACTCTATCTTTGAAGTTAATACTATAGACTTGGGGGGTAATGGATCAGCCTATACGACACACATGTTCTCTCCTCCTTTAATTGTATGCTAGTTAATGTCTATGTTGCAACATCTATGCAAAAACATGTTGATCTATGGAAAGACAACACCATTCTTAAGTTTTCTTTCGAACTACCAATGGTGGTGCTAGGCGACTTGAATGAAACTCTACACGTTCATGGGAGAAGTAGCGGTTACCTCAATCTCTCAGGTTTAGCTTCATTTTGCAGATTCATAACTGACTGTGAACTGGTTGAATTCAATCTACAGGGCCACCAATTTAATTGGTTTAGGGGTGGCTCCATGAGCCGCATTGATAGAGCTTTTACTTCCCCGAATTTTTCAACTACAATTCCTGTCTCTATCTCTCTACCGCTACCTTAAGGGGATGTCCAATCATTGTCAATTGCTCTTCCAAATCCCTAATATAGACGAGGGGTGGAAGCTTTTCTGTTTCATAAACTGTTGGTTGTCACACCATTCTTTTTTAGCAGATTTTAAGGCCCTCTAGTCTGATAGTTGCAAGGAATTCCCTGGTGATTTTAGACTGGTTAAGAAGTTGGGGCCTATGGGAAAAAACTGAGACAGTGGAATAAATCCACTTTCAAGGATTAGAATTCAAAACTTGCAGACATCCAAAACTCCATTACAACACTTGAAAACTTAAGTGAAGTACACCCCTTGTCTGAGACTAAAAAACAAAGCTCTAGGGACTGAACTCTAAACTATAGGAGGTCAGTATAAGGGTTGAAGATATTTGGAGGCAAAAATCCTGCCAAAATTGGTGTAAAATGGGGGATAAGAACACCCGTTTTTTCCACCTATCAGTAAGTCTAAGGAAAGGACGCAACTACATTAGGAAGATTGAGCAGAATGGTAGTCGCCTAGTCTCCTTAAACAATGTTAAAGAAGGCGTTGCCAACTCTTCCTCCACCTTGTTTCGCAAACCAAAGTGTAAAAGAATTGAAATGGGACATTTGAGGTTCTCTAAAATTTCAGAAGCTAAATTGTTTTGGCTAGAAAGATCACCTTTAATTGAAGAAGTGAAGCAAGTTGTGTGGGACTGTAATGGTTCCAAAACCCCTGGCCTCGATGGGTACACCTTCTCCTTCAATAAAAAGGTATGGAACATTATCAGCTCATATGTGTTCATGATGGTTAGAGATTTTTCCAAAACCACCAAAGGGTATAAGCTCTTCCTTTATAACTCTAATTCCAAAAATAAAGGGGTCGAGCAGATTCTCCCAATTTGGTTCAATAAGTTTGATTCATGGGTTATATAAAATAGTGGCAAAGCTCTTGTCTATTAGGCTTCGAAGCGTTCTGCTAGATGTGATTAGTGTAAACCAAACTGCCTTCCTTGCTTGGCGTCAGATTTTAGATGGGTTCATGATAGCAAAAAGGTTATTCATGGCGTCCGCAACAAGGAGCATAGCCCTCTTACTAAAGGTAGATTTCTATAAGGCCTTTAACTCAATTCTGTGGGAGCATATTGACATTAGCATGGGCTATATGGGTTTTGGCTCTCACTGGAGGAAATTGGTCTTTGAATGCTTATCCACTTCCAAATTAGCCATCTTGATAAACGGTTCCCCTAATAGAGAATTTAGTATGGAGAGGGGCCTTAGGCATGGGGATCCTCTCTCTCCTTTTCTATTTGACATAGTAGTTCAAGGGTTGACAGTTTTACTCAATAAGGCATTAGCTTCAGGTTACTTCAAAAAGCTTGCAAACTTCTCCAGGACACTACATAACTCATTTGTAATATGCTGATGACTCTCTAATTTTCCTTCCAATGATTATTCCTCTCTTTTACATGTCAAAAGGATTCTTTCTTGGTTTGAGATCATTTCCAAATTGAAAGTTAATTTCTAGAAAAGCTCACTAATAGGAATTAACTTGGACAACAATTACACCTCAAGCCTGGCGAACACAGTTTTCTATTATAACGATACTTTCTCGGTCAGATACCTTGTACTACCTCTTGGAGCCAATCCTAGAAGACTCTCATCTTGGAAACCAATGTTGTCCACAATTAGAGCAAAGCTAAGCATATGGAAAGAGAATTTTATGAGCATGACTGGGAGGATAAGTCTAATTAAATTAGTCTTGAGCTCGCTTCCTTTGTTCTGCATGTCTGTTTTCGCTATGCGAAGGGAATTACTAAAGCCATCTCCTCTATAACTCGTTCTTTTCTCTGGAAGGGAACCTCAAGCTCTCATGGCATTTTTAAGATGGCTTGGCACAAGGTAATTAAGAGTAAAACTTCTGGCAGTCTCGAGCTGGGATCCCTCAACAATGAAAATTTGGCTCTGCTCTTTAAATGGCTGTGAAATCTAGATAAAGGAGTGTTAGGAGGCTAGCAAGACCTCATCCTTCAAAAATACCGACCTCATTTTATGAATGGTCTCCCTATGTTTGCAGGTTCTTTATCTCCAACTTGTCATGGCATGGTTTCGACGATCTCCTCAACACAAAGCATAGCCACTCCTCTACATCCAAATGTCGGGTTTAAGGTCGATGACGGAAGGAACATCTGGTTTTGGACTGACTCCTACCTCGGCTCTGCAACCACTCTCCAACTCTTATTCCTTAGACTTTTTAACCTTTCCCTGCAACAAACAACTAACATTGCAGATATATATAATTCGACAGATACCTCGCTCAACCTATCCTAGAGAAGACCCCTCCGGCCCTGTGAGATCTGCATGCGAGAGAGCTTGATCATGGAAATTCCACTGCTCTAGCGTGTACTCAATTCACTCATAATGCCTTTTCTTTGATAGTCTCTCGGCTACTGAAATTCATCCCTCCCTTGTTCTTCTTTGGAATGGTTATGCCCCTCCAAAAGTGGATGTGTCCATATGGCTCCTTCTAAATGGCAGTCTCAGTACAAGAAGTTCTTTAGCTAAGAAGAAGATCATTAGTTATGAGGGATCTCACTGTCGTTTCTGTTGCATGGAAATTGAGACAATAATGTTAGGTATGTTGCCTTTACATGTGCAACAAATGGTGGCTACAACCATTGACTTTGGTAGCCACCATTGTTGAAGAAGAGAAGAAGTTGGCAGCAGCCTTTGTTGAAGAAGAGATGAGTTTGGCAGCCACCATTGATGACAAAGGAGCAAGAGGAGCTGCCATTGATGTCTATAAAAGAGGCATGATCTTAGAGAGCAAAGTGAGAGGAGAGAGACATGTAGAGAGAAGAAGAGAGAAAGAAAGAGAAGGGCTGCCACCAGCAGCCCTGCTGCCCTATACAGCAATGAGAGATGGGAGTGAGTGGATGTGATCCTCCTCCATGTGTTGTATTCTTTCTCTATCTCTAAATAATATTGACTCTCTCCCGTGGATGTAGGCGGTTTTGCCGAACCACGTTAAATATTGTGTCTCAGTGTGCTTACCCCTCCTATGAGCAAAGATCAGTTCATCACCGGTCGGAATCCCCAACAATTGGTATCAGAGCACATGGTTTAAGTGGTGTTTGATTTTTGCTTAAAAATAAAAGTTGTTAAAATTGTGTTTTGACCATACCACTGTGTAGAGGAGGAAGAGACGAAGCCGCTGGTGAAAACGGCATCAACATCGGACGTCGGACATGGCCGCACTCTCCATCACTCTCCGGCAAGGCATCTGCCCACGTGCGATCATGCATGGCAATAGATCTAACACACACTAAAGCAAAAGGCCAAATATTGAATGCAAAAAATCTCTCCTAACTTATTCTTCTCCATATCTTTGATGGTATAAAAAAAGGAAAGAATATATTATATTTCACGAGGCTTGGTTAAGTTTTTTCCCAAGATAAATCATCCATATTAAGAAACATGATAGATTAAAAAACATTCATAGGAGAAATTCTTGTGATTTGGATGATTGAAAATCTTTGATTTAGGTTAACTCATATTGAGAGTTAAAGTATTTTAATTTTAATTTTTTTTAATTAAATACTGATTTATTTAATTAAATAAATATATAAACAAATCTATTCATGATTGAAAACTTTTTATATCAAAAGATATATTAGAAAAGCATGTGTATTTAAAAAAAAAAATTATTCAACTCACAACACAACATTTTGGAGGCGAATTTCGCTTTCCTATCACCACAAGCAAAGGATAAAGTAATGGCTCTAAGATCTTTTGGTGCAATGAGAAGAAATTTCTTTATTGCCATGCATGGTCCTCGCTGCAACAAATCATATTCTTCAAGTGAGAAATAATTGCCATCAAAAAGCGAAGGAGACACTGCAACCTACCTGAGGACTTCGATTACTATCAAAATCTCAACCGCCCTGCCGAATGTGAATCCTCCACAGAATAAAGAACAAGGAAGAAACTAGGGAGAAAGCCATTGAAGCAAAACTAACCAAGGCCTTGTTTATTTGCTGAAAAGTATTTTTTTTTTAAATAAATTAATTTTTAATATTTGATAGTGTAATGAAAAATAAATTGAAAAATATTTTCCAGTGATAGGTTATATAATGGAAAATAAGCTGAAAAATAACTTATTAATGTTTTATTTTTTTCAAGTTTATTAAAATAATAAGAAACAAATCTTACAAATTAAAAAGTTGAATGAAAATGAAATTGAAAAAAAAATATATAATTTCATAAATTATCTCAAATAAAATAAATAATAATCAAAATAATAAAGATCAAATCTAATTAAAAAATAAAAAAATTGAAAGATGAAAAAATTAAAATAATAATAATTAACATTTCATAAATTATTTCAAATAAAATAAGTAACAAATAAAAAAAAATAAGGACCAAATTTGATAGATAAAAAAATTTCAATTAAAAAATAATACGGAAAAGGCAAATAACAATTATAAAAATGAGGACCAAAATTATTATAAAAAATAAATTCTAAGGGATGAAATTGAAAAAAATATATTCAAAACAATACACACACACACACACACACACACACACACATATATATAGCAATCAAAAGTTTGAGGACCAAATTTGATATAATCAGTAAATATTATGACATTTCTAAATTTTTCACAACTTCGGAAAGTGTTTTCCGTCCAAAATAAAAAGAAAAACATTTTCCTGAAAATCAAATCAAATTTTTCTTTGACTAAAGTGTTTTTCATTAACCAACTTTTCTAATAATAAACAAACATTAAAAAATTTAGAAAATAATTTCCTGAAAACTACTTTTCAGAAAATAAACAGTCGTAGTTGCTGCTTGTTGTCATCCTTGTACATGCAGAGGCCACTCTAATCAGTGTAATCACTGCATTTTTTCCAATTTTATAATCGGATGTCCAAGAAGAATACTATCCAATTGAGAGATTGATGTGGAATTCAATTACCGGTTTATGCATCTCCAACCTTAATCAAACACAACAAAATCTTTTGTTTATCAAGAACAAATCAAAAGTCCCTTGCCAAGCACACAATTTGTTTCTGCTGTTCCAAGCAGACAGAACACCACTAAGACTTGATAAAAACACAAGACCATGTTTACTCGAGCATCTGAAAGACAGAAACAACACTAGTAGCTGAGCAGGTCAAACCGTTGAAAATTAAAACTGATATACAACAAATCATTTATCATATATCAAGTTGGATACTGAACTTCTCAACCAAATATCAAGAAACAAAGTCCTATATAGGATTGAATGCCATATATTTTCAGTGAGGAGTTATCTCCTGAAGGCAGAGGAAGTGAGGGCTTGAGCGCAAGTCCAACTCTTGTGATCTAAAGAATAATAAAAAATAAAAATAAAAAACCTTATGATTAGACATGAAATTTAAGCTTCCCAACAAAATCCACTAGGCCTCTCTCCTCTCTCCCTGGCCAAGTCTCTCTCGAAGACTGATCGAGTACTCTTCATTCCTGGCCATGCATCCCTCGGTCGCGTGTTCCTATTGATGGACTTACCTTGTGTTCCCCTAGACTTTACATCATCTCTACTCGATAGGGTGGCCATGCATCTCATTCCTTATAGAGTAAGTTTTTTTAAAAATAAAAAATAAAAAAATAAAAAAATTTTGTTGATGTCAAAAATAATTTTTAAAAAATAAAAAAAATATATTATTTTAATACATTTCCAAGTAAAAAACAAACTCTACCACATTTTTAAGCACCCCCTTAAAATATTGGTCGTGTTTCTCTACTTTTTGGTATTAACTTGTGATGAGTAAGTATTTTTTTACTCAATATTTCCCATATTTTTCATGCTTCGTGAAAAAATTTAAATTCACGACTAGGTGATAACTCAAACAAACATAGATCTAGCAAATTATCAAATCCAATACATTTAGGTTCAGTCATGTGCTGAGCCAAGAGTAATGTGAGTTTAACAACTTGTCAAACCTAACATGCTTGGGTTTTGCCACAAGCTAAACCCAAATGAACATGGATTTAACAAGTTACCAAACTTGATATAGTTGGGCTCAGTCATGTGTAAGAATAACAATTTTACCGACCCAAATGGATAGAAAATTTTTTTTTCTGTTCAAGTTCATGTTAGGTTTGAGTAAACCTAAAATCAAAAGGTCAAGTTAAGGTAGGGTATGAATATTGACATACCTTACCAAAACCTGACCTGAACTACAAAACTAACCTTAAAGTCTGGGAAAATTACATTTCTACCATGCCTATAAAATAGAAAATTTAGGGTTTTTTCACACTCTAACCTCTCCTCTTTACCTTCCATATTGCTCCCTCTCGCTCTCTTCTCCAACGACAACAACAGCCCCTCCAATGATAGCGACGACAGGTCTAGCAACAAATTAATCAAGTAGTGGCTGATCGTGCTTTTAACAATCTTGATTTCTTTGAAACCAAATTATTGTGCTAGATGTAGTGGCTCTAATAGAGCAAATCTATTATTGTCTTAATTTTCATTTACAAAGTTTATTTACGTCTCTGGTATGCTAATAAATTTTTTTTTTATTTCCTTTTTTTAAAAGTGACAACCTTGTTTTGTCTACTTTTTTCATTTTCAAAAACTCTTAATTGATGCTAGTCAATTCCTAGAAAAATGAAAAACTGGGTCACTTTCAATTTAATGTTTTTGTCTTGTTCCGAGGTTTTTTTTTATGTGCAAGTCTGTGTGGTCTGTTTAAATAGCAGTAGATGTGAACTACAGTTTTCAGAAGCCAAAAGTCTTTTGTTTATTATTATTCTCATGACTATATATAGCCATGCAGCAAGTGATGGTTATAACAGAATAACCGAATAACAGACTAGGAAACTGTTGGCTAACAAACTAACAGAAAATAGAAAACACAAATGCTGAGTCATCAGTGCTGAGTCATCAGCTACGAATGTTAACATTCCTTCCCTTAAACTGAAGATATCAATTTCAGTTTACTTCTGGATCTTCACAGACCCCCATCAACATGCGCAGCCTCTCAAAAACAATTCGTGGCAGTGGTTTGGTCATGATATCAGCTAATTGGTCTTGAGAGCGACAGTGCAGCAGAGTTATCACTTTATCACGAGTTAAGTCACGAAGAAAGTGGAAGCGAACATCAATATGCTTGCTTCTACCATGCATGACTGGATTTTTGGAGAGTTTAATAGTAGAACTATTATCACAGTATACTATCGTAGTTCCAGCTGAGGTATGATTGAGTTTTTCCAACATTCTTCTCAACCACACAGCCTGACAAGCACAAGAGGCAGCAGCAATGAACTCGGCTTCAGTGGTGGAGAGTGTGACAACAGGTTGTTTCTTTGATGACCAAGATACAACTCCAGAACTTAGTACAAATAGAAAACCTGATGTGCTTTTTCTGTCCTCCAAATCTCCTGCGTAATCACTGTCGGTGTAGGCAAGTAGTTCTGCATTGCCACTTGATTTTATAAAGGATGCCATATGCGAGAGTCCCCTTGATATAACGAAGTACTCTCTTGACTGCTTGAAGATGGATTTCTGTAGGATGTGCTAGATATCGACTGAGCAGATTTACAACAAACATAATGTCAGGTCTAGTGGATGTTAAATACATCAAACTACCTATCATTTGCATGTACTGAGTGCTGTTGATTGTCATGCCCCAGAATCTGTAGCTAGCTTGAATCCTGGAACTATAGGATTAGATACAGCATTGCACCCAGCCATATTAAATCGTTCCAACACCTCCTGAGCATATTTCCTTTGACAAATGAAAATACCATCAGCTCGTTGCAATATTTCTAAACCAAGAAAATACCGCATTCTGCCCAGATCCGTCATATCAAATTCCTTCATCATGGAACATTTGAAAGAGATGAACAATGTTTCATCATTTCCGGTAAAGATGAGGTCATCTACATACAGACATACAAGCAGTAAGGAGGTACCGTTTGATGCTTTCTTGATGAACAAAGTGTGTTCATAGGGACACTTCTCAAATCCTTCCTTCAGAAAATAGGCTTCAATGCGGCTGTACCATGCTCTTGGAGCTTGTTTCAGCCCATACAATGCTCTTCGTAAGCGATACACTTTGTTCTCTTCTCCTTTAACTACATAACCAGGGGGTTGTTCAACATACACCTCCTCATTCAACTCACCATGAAGGAAAGCAGACTTGACATCTAACTGGAACAAGGACCACCCCTTTTGAGCAGCTAGAGCAAGTATTAGTCGTATCGTGTCCATACGAGCCACAGGAGCAAATACCTCTGTGTAATCGATGCCATGTCGTTGCGTGTATCCTTTGGCAACGAGACGAGCTTTATATTTATCGACTTCTCCATGTTCATTTAGCTTAGTTTTATATATCCATTTTACTCCAACAATTGTTGCGCCATGAGGAAGATCGGTGAGATCCCATGTGTTGTTTTTCTTGATAGCAGCAATTTCAGTCTCCATTGCACATCTCCATTTATTTCTACGAGCTGCATCTTCATAAGATAAAGGATCTGCATCAACAAATAGAGCAAAATCACCTTGATGATCTTCATCAGACAAACCTTCCCCACTGTCATAGTTCTGTAACCATGATGGTGGCTGTCGTGAACGTCTCATAGCAGGACTGGGAACATTGTCAATCTCAGCATTTGTATGTGCATTGATTGTTTGATGCTGCTCTAAATCTCCTTCTGGACCGTCACCATGATGATCAATATTAGTGGATCCACTTGTACTGCCAACATGATAATCACCATTAGCAAATCCACTTGCATTATCCTTGGCATGACAATTCTTAGCAGGGATATCATTGTTGTTTACAGCTTCATTCTGGCCACTTTCAGTGTTTATATCTTCGTCCCCCCATTCAAGAGATGCCTGAATTACTGCTGCATGATCTTCACTCCAGGGCCAGCTATCCTCCTCTTTAAAGATAACATCACGACTGATAATTATCTTGTGAGAAAGAGGGTCATACAGACGGTAAGCCTTGGATTCCTTGCTCACTCCCAGCAGAACACATTTTAAGCTTTTACTATCCAACTTTGTTCGTTTGTTGTCTGGTATATGAGCATAAGAGACACACCCAAATACTCGAAAATGTGCAACAGATGGTTTTGTGCCACTCCATGCCTCCTCTGGTGTCTTGTTACGCACTGCAAATGTGGGGCTTCGGTTAAGAACATGCACTGCCCAGTTTACAGCCTCCGGCCAAAATGTTTTGGGAACCTGCCTACTAGTGAGCAAGCTGCGAACCATGTTCATAATTGTGCGATTCTTCCTCTCTGCCACGCCATTTTGCTGAGGAGTGAAGGCTGCAGTGAGTTGGCGATGGATGCCACTGGTTGTGCAGAACTCAGAGAATTCGTTTGATGTGAATTCCCCACCCCTGTCAGTACGTAATCCCTTGATGCTGATGCCAACTTCCTTTTCAATCTTTATCTTGAACAGCTGGAAGTGTTTGAAGGCAGCTGACTTCTCTGTCAAGAAGAACACCCAAAGTTTCCTGCTACAGTCATCAATAAAGGTTAGAAGATATCGTTGGTGACTGTTGGAGATAGGAGAAATTGGTCCACATATATCTGCATGGAGCAGTTGAAGAGGCTGAGATGCTCGCCACATGCTTTCTCGTGGAAATGAGTTTCTGTGTTGTTTGCCCAGTACACAGTCCTCACATGTTAGTGTAGAACATCTCAGCTGTGGCAATCCATGAACCATCTGCTTTTGTTGTAGAGTTTGCAGGCCACTAAAACTCAAATGACCATACCGATAGTGCCAAAGATAATCCAAGTTCTGTTCTGGAGTCAGAAAGCAGTTCTGATCATGAAGTTGGATCTTTGCTAGAAGAACAAACATTCTGTTAATAGTCATGGCTGTTTCGATGATGAGTCCTCTCTCAGGGTGATACACTTTGCACTTATTGTATCGAAACAGAATGGCCAAGCCTTTTTCCTGCAATTGGCCAATGCTCAGCAGGTTGTTTTTCAAGTCAGGAATATAGAATACCTCTGAGATCACTTGTGGAATGTTGTTCACTTGCAGATGGATGCGGCCCTTTCCCATTACATCAATGCTGGAGTTGTCCCCTAGCTTAACTGTTTTGCGAAAACTCTCATCCAATTCTGCAAAGAAGTCCTTGTGTCCAGACATGTGATTGCTGCATCCTGAATCCAGGAACCATGTTGTCTCATCAGGTGCCTTCTCAATGTGCGCCATTAGAAGTAACTCCATTGTGCATTCATCTATTCCAATAGACTCAGGTTCTCTGCATTCATCCACTTCAAGGAATTCAAATTCTGAGCAGAAATCCTTATACTCCATTTTCTCTGTATTGTCAACATAAGCCATTAATAATAATGGTTCATTGGTTTCAACATAATAAGCTTGTGAATCTCGTTCTTTGCTCTTCTTTGGGCATTCATGCTTGAAATGGCCAAGATCATGGCAGTAGAAACATTCAACAAGGGATTTTTCAAAGCCTTGCCTCCCACGACCACGTCCCCTTCCACGAAAGGTGTTGCTGCTACGAGCAAATGTGCTGCTGTTACTGTTATGAGTAATCTTCAGTGCTTGCTCTTCCACAACATGACTGTGCATGCGCTGCTCATGAACCAACAGACTGCTTTGCAATTCATCAATGGACATGGTGTCCAAATCTTTGGATTCCTCAATGGAGCAGACTACGTAATCAAATTTTGAAGTCATGGATCGCAGGATCTTTTCAATGACAGTAACATCATTCAATGTTTCACCAAGAAACCTCAGTTTGTTAGTGATAGTGAGGGTGTGGGAAAAGTAATCAGAGACGGTCTCACCGTCCTTCATGTGAAGGATTTCAAAATCCTTGCGCAGAGCCTGTAGCTGTGCACGTTTTACTCTTACATTTCCTTGGAACTTTTTCTTCATAGAATCCCAGATTCCCTTTGAAGTTCCTTTATCCAGGATAGTCTCAAGAATTGAACGATCGATAGCTTGAAAAAGATAATTCTTTGCTCGCAAATCTTTCAATCTTTGATCTGCTATCATTTTTTGTTGTTCTTCTGAGAGGTTGGTATCATCTGCTGCAGCAGAAACCCCGGTCTCGACTACCTGCCAGTATTCCTTGGATCGGAGGAAGTTTTCCATCAGCATGCTCCAGTGATCGTAGTGTCCTATGAAGCGAGGAATTGCTGGTTGAACAAAACTGCCATCACTTGTCATCTTAGCTGCTGCTATAAGATGTTTAAAGAGAGAAGGCAGTAAAGGCTCTGATACCAAATGTGAACTACAGTTTTCAGAAGCCAAAAGTCTTTTGTTTATTATTATTCTCATGACTATATATAGCCATGCAGCAAGTGATGGTTATAACAGAATAACCGAATAACAGACTAGGAAACTGTTGGCTAACAAACTAACAGAAAATAGAAAACACAAATGCTGAGTCATCAGTGCTGAGTCATCAGCTACGAATGTTAACAGTAGATCTAGCAACAAATCTAGTGGCGGCAAGTTTTCTTATCTTCATTTTTATGGTCATCTACTATAATATATTCGGGTTATGGATATTCGAGACTTCATCGGGTTAGGTTCGGGTTTTTAAAATCTATATCCAATCAAGTCAGGGTTTGGTATGGATAATGATTTTAATTTCAGTATGGATAGTCACCAACCCGATCCACGTGTACCTATTGCCATCCCTAACAATGTGTTAAGTCCAAAACAAAATACATCTGGAAAGTTGTCAAATCTAAGTATATTTAGGCTCGTTCATGTGTTGAGCTTTACACACCTTAATATACTTGAGTTTAACAATATATTGAACTCAAAACAACTTGAATCTATAAAATTATTAAATTCAACATACTTAGATTTACTCATATACTAAACTCAAGGCTACAAGAGTCTGGAAAATTATTATACTCATATCTCCTAGGTTTGGCTACATTCTAAACTCAACTGATCTAAAAGTCATTAAAAATTATATTATGACCATCAAGTTCTGTCTTAAAACTATAAATATAAACCATTCATATAAAAAATAATCATCTCCCTTAATAAAATATCCATCCTCCTTGAATCGGTCCATATCTAGAAGCTGCTCTATGGTGGTTCTTCGGCTAGCTATAAAAATGAAGTTCTTAATAAAACTGGAAACTCTCTCCATAAAGTCATAAGATCGAAGGTATGGGTAGCATCGAACAAATTAAGACAGCATGTTCTTATCTTAGAATGGATGTACATGAAACACAACAAAGTGTCTGTAATCCAGAATTGCATCAACTGATGGAAATACAGGTAGCTAAATGGAAAACTATACAAGTGAAAGAGCTTCATTTTCGGATTTTTGCAGCAAATTTTGGAGAAAGAATTTATCCCTAGACGATAAACCCTCAAATTGAGCTCGTTAAAAGAAACTATTAGCAGCCCGTTATTCAGTTCCATACTGAAGTAAAACCAGCTCAATTAATTATGGCTACAAATTATAGACAACAAACACCAAAAAATTATGTTGAAAAATGAATCATATAAATTTGAATTTAAAATTTTATTATTGATTTTTCTTTATTTAAGTAATCTATCTTTCTAAAAAGTATACAATTCTTTAAATAAACTCAAAAAACTAATTTAAACAAACTAGAAACTTGAAAATACGGTAAATCAATAAAAGTTCTAAACAAATTTTAAAATATATAATTAATAAATATATAGTATTTAGTTTTCTAAACTAAATAAAAATAACTAACTTTTACTGAATATCCTCTTATGTACATGCATCCACTGCTCTTAATAAACCTTGCTACAAAATACCGAGTCATTTAGTACTGGATTATTTACCTAATGTTATGATGTGAGACAAATCAATTTTTAAAAAAATATTAAGAAAAATATCTAGATATTACTAACATATTATCAAGAAAGAAAAAATTTAATTATGTAGGGATTGACATCATGTGATTCATTTAGTTTGGCAAGTAAAAAAATGCAACTTATATAACTGGATAAAAAAAAATTCAAGACGAAGTTTTTTTTAAAAAAAAAATATTGAGATAACAACATATCTAATTGATCGCAATCAACCCGAGTTAATATGTAAAATTCACGACCCGAGTTATAAGATCGTGAAACCTCATAGAAAGCAAAATTAAAAAACATATTAAAGCATAATTTGCAATCAACTCAATGTAGAATAATGAAGTTGAATAAATCAATTAAAAAAAGAATAAAAAACCCCAGTTAACTCAGGTTAACCTATCAAACCTGAATCATGAGATTATGATAACCTAAATAGAAAGAAAATAAAAATAAATTGTAAATCTTAATTCTCAATCAATCCTATGTTGAAAGATGAAATTGAAAAATAAATATATTACAAAAAAATTAAAAAAAACTTGAGTCAACCTGTCATACTATTGAATTAGGTTATGAGACTATGATAAACTTATAAAAAGTAAATCAAAATAAATTATAAAGTTTATTTTTCAATCAACCTAAATATTGAATGATAAAATTTTAAAAAAATCAATTACAAAATAGGATTAAAAAAAATCGAATCAACCGAGTTAACTAGTAAAACTCATGATCCAGATCATAAGACTAAAATAATTTTATAAAAAGTAAATTAAAATAAATTATAAAATTTAATTTCTAATAAATTTAATATTAAAGAATGAAATTGAAAAAATAATAAATTTATTTTTTAAAAAAAATATTATTTTAATAAATAATCCTTAGTGAAGAGGATAATAATGATATGGTTTCTACCCTACCCAATTAGTTTTTTAATTAATGTATTAAAACGGATGAAAAGCTACAGGTAGAATGCCGCTGTGTGCGGATTGTGTTGAAAATGATCGATCCCAATCAAGTTATGACATGTTTAAAAAGCCAACAGAAGTTCTGCAACTCGAAAAACATTTAATATGACATAATTTGCATGGTGGAAAACATAGATTAATTAATTGCAATTTATAGCTAGTTAGCACAAAGTTAAAATATAACTCGTCGCTTAAGCTATGCACTCTGTGCAAATGACCTGTGTGAGGGTCCATTTGCAGCACACTGAGTCACTTCAAAGGCAACAATTTCAATTGCATACATCTCTAACTTTGATATATTAAAAAAAAAATAGCAAATTATTTTGTATATCGAATTTAAAATTAAACTTAAGAAATTAAGGAAGGTTACATTAACCAATATACCAACCATGAAAAGTAAAGAACTAAATCCTGTAAGTGTAACTCAACTAGTTAGATTTTAGGTTTATTTTCTAAAATTCATCGAATCAAGTCTTATAAATTTCAAAGCCACTAAAAGCTTATATGATAGTTAATTTTAGAACCCGTGAGATTAGTCGAAGCGCGTGAAAATTAGTCTGGACACCTATATTAATTAAAAAAAAAAAGTAAAAGGAATAGAACTCTTGAAGGTTAATCTATAATTTATCTATATATCCTTGTCTGAACAAGAAAATTTAATTTAACTCAGGTTTGAAGCCAAAACACAAGTTAAATTTCCTTTGGCTTCGAGTTGTTAAAAAATGACAAATACAGTGATCAGTCATACGTTCTTTTTTCTTCCTCTGCCGTTCAAAACATTCCACACGACTGTTTGGTGAAGAGATATTAACAAAGCAACAAATCATGCCTTCAAAAACTTGTCAATTCTAAAGACTAAATTTACTCTTTTATGGTGAAATTAATCTATATTTAATTAAATTAAATCGACTAATATTTCATATAAAAAATTAAAAAATAATTCATGTCAATATAGATTATATATATTATAAATAATAAAGTTTAAAAAAATATTTTAAAAAAAATTATCCCACATTAAAAAAATATATTTTTTTCTTATGAATATAGAGTATATATATGAAAGGGCTTCAAATTCCATATTATAAAAATAACTTTTTTCTTTTGAACATATAGTATATATATTAAAGATTTTTAAATCTCATATGGAAAAAAATATTATGTTATCTTTTAAAGGTGAAGTATTTAAACCAAAAAGTTTTTTTTTATCCTATATTGAAAAAACTTAACTTTTTTCTTGTGATAATAGGATATATATATACGAAAGGGCTTTAAATTCTTTATTAAAAAAAATAACTTTCTTATTGGAAACATAAAATATATATATATATATATTATATATATATTAAAGAGTTTCAAATCACATATTGAAAAAATAAATTATTTTTCTAGTATTTATAAAATGAACTTTAAAAAGTGTTATTAACAAACTAAAAAAACATATAAAAAAGAGGGGTATAGAAGAAAAAACTACATTTAAAAGAAAAAAAAATATAATCTCGTCCGAGTTTATCCAGATTATAAGCTGATACACCAAATCAATCGGGTATTACTGGATTGTTGTATTGGCTAATTTTTAATCTTATCCAAACCAACTTAACCTACCAGTCTAATTCGGATTTAATAAGTATGTTATATATAACTTTAGATCTTATACCTTTCTCTTATTCAGTACTTAAATAAGATTTCTTAGTAAAAAAGAGAGAGAAAAGTTGATTAGATAGCACTACAATTGTAGTAGCTTTAAATTCTTTACTACATCTTCAATTTTGAGACACGTCTTGTCAGTGGTACTGGTACGCATTTCAGTTCTCGTACGGTGGAAAGATGCGCGCCTACCAGCAATTCAACTTCATTTCGTAGATGAAGAAAGGGCTGTATATATCCTGCCACCACCGGAATGTCCGTTATCCGACTCCGAAACACACATTGCCACTTAATAAATATGATGTTATTCCTTGCATTCACTCTACTGCTACTCTCCGATGCCGCTGCATCAAAATCAATAATCAAGTCCCTACCTGGCTTTCACGGTAACCTTCCATTTGTACTGGAAACAGGGTGAGTGTACTTACTTTTTCTCTACATGGTGTCAGGCCTTGTGAAGTTTATCCTGTTTTGATAATGATTTTCTGTGTCCAGGTATATTGGCGTGGGAGAATTGGAAGCCGTGCAGCTATTCTACTACTTCATCGAGTCTGAGAGGAGCCCAAAAGATGACCCTCTTGTGCTCTGGCTCACTGGTGGCCCTGGATGCTCTGCCCTGTCTGGAATAATATATGAAATTGGTGTGTGTGTGTCTTCATCTTTCTAACCCCATAATTCATGTTTTCAGTAACTACAATCTTCTTATCGTGCACTTTTTAAAACAGAAATTTCTCTATTTCCTAATTCGTTTGGCAAAAATCCAAGAAATTTAAGGCTATTAAAAGTTTTTCTAATGGTGGTTATGAATGAATAGGCCCGTTATCATTTGATTATGCAAAATCCAGCGGAGGAGGCAAACCTGTTTTGGCATTGAACCCATATTCATGGACAAAGGTCACAAATTTCTGCACCCTTGAATTATTTATTTGCAACTAAATGTAACTGTTGAAATTATGTTTCATGTAATGGTGCAGATTGCCAACATAATATTTGTAGATGCCCCTGTTGGTACTGGATTTTCCTATTCAACTACATGGGAAGGCTACCATGTTACTGATACATTGTCAGCTGCAGAAACTTACGAGTTCTTAAGAAAGGCAAGGGAAAGTGTATTTTTAAATCGCAAGATATACAAGTTGTATGTCAAGGAGAAGGAATGGCACAGAAGTGGGTTTTTTTCTAATTAAAATTAGAGGTTTTTGGTTTTTTGCACAAATGTTGAAGACAACTGGAGACTGATTTATGGATATGCTAGAAAAGCATAGTTTTATTGATCATTGACTTGCAATTTATACATCATAATGGAATCAGATTTGTTGAAAAATCTGCTAGCAAATCAGTTTGTTAAACAAAGAAATAATGATAAGCATAAAAGTCCATATTGACTAGAAACGTAAAACAACTGTTAAATTCAAAAGGTTGCTAGCTGCTCCATGATATGAGTCATGCTAGTCAACAGAGGTAAATGCATAGTTGCTGGCTAGTAATGTAAAACAATTTGGCTAACATTATGAGTTTGTGACACAGTGGCTCGTGGATCACCCCAAGTTTCTTACAAATCCACTCTATGTTGCTGGGGACTCCTTTTCAGGCATCGTTGCACCAATCATAGTCCAGGATATTTCTGATGGTAGTTAACTTCTGTCCCAAACACAACTTATTTTCTTGTAATATTCACAAGTGTTTGATTTGTTTTCGTTTTATTTCTTGCAGGAAATAAAGCGGGACGTCAGCCAACAATGAACCTCAAAGTACTCGATCAACTCATGGTTTTATTTTGTTTGTTTTACTGATTTATTTGCGTTGTAGTTGACAAGGCTGTAAAACATGTTGGAACTCAGGGATATGTGCTTGGAAACCCAGTTACAGATTCTGAGATTGACACCAATTCAGTAGTTCCTTTTGCTCACCTAAAAGCTCTTATATCAGATAAACTCTACGAGGTAACTTCCCTCTCCTAGCTCTGCTCTTTAACTTCCCAGCTAGCTAGCTCTCATATAAGCAAAACTATTCTCATGTTTTTTTCTAGTCCTTCATGAAAAATTGCAAGGGTGAGTACTTAAATCCAGATCAAAGCAACGCATCGTGTATGGAAGACATATTAGCCATCAAGGAGGTGACTGATCAATTCATAAATCAGAACTCTGATCAACATTTTTTTGCATCATGCTTGAAGTTTATGAACATGAAAGTTGACTTCTCTTTTGAATTTATAGTGCATTGGAAAAGTACATAACGCACAAATTCTGGAACCTGCATGCAAGGACGCATCCCCAAAACCAGTGGCATTGAAATGGGATCCAAGGTTTCTCATAGCCGATGACGCTGATATTCTGCTACCAAGTCCCCGTGTTCCTGGACCTTGGTGCCGGGTACATTGAACTAATTTCTCTTTTCTTTTTTCTCTTCTCTCTTACCTTGGTTATTAAGCAGCTTATTGGCATGTAGAATTACAATTATGTATACATTTATATGTGGGCTAATGATGAAACTGTTCGAGATGCTCTTCATATTCGCAAGGTATATATGCTTGCCCTATCAACTATATTACCTTCCAGTTTCAAAATAACTCTGCTCATGGCGGAAAAATAATAAAAGTATCATGACCAGGGAACCATAAAGGATTGGAGAAGATGCAATAAGACCCTGGCCTATTCGTACAATGTCGAAAGTACTGTTGATTACCATCGGAACTTGACCAAGAAACCATATCGAGCTCTCATTTACAGGTATTGTTTATAATTCTATGAACACATTATAAATTCTGAATTTTCTCATTTAGTGCAATCTTTACCATTGTTTTAACATTTGTAGTGGCGATCATGACATGAGTATCCCATACGTTGGTACGCTTGAATGGATAGAATCTCTGAATTTGACGATTAAGTATGACTGGGAACCATGGTTCGTTGATGGTCAAATTGCAGGGTCAGTATCCATCATTTAATTTACACCCTTTGATTTTAGTTTTCAAAATCCAAACCAATGGAAATTTATCATAAAATTAAAAAAAAAAAAAAAGAATTTAGTTACAAATGTTCTGAAAAATAATAGACATAGAAAAAGATAGGAAAAAAAAAAAGCAATATTGTTTTATTTTTTAAAAAAAGACTCATATTAATATTTTTTTTTCATTTTTCAATAAAGTTAAATTATCTCAAACATATAATTAACTATAAGATAATAATGTCTCTCATTCATGATTTTATTAAAAACAATTTTTTATTAGATGCTAATAGTTTTCTACTAATTTTAAACTAATATTAATTATTTTATAAAGGAAGATATTTGTAACTAAACTATCACCTTTTTTAAAAAATTTCATGAAAATCTTTTAGTTTGCGTTTCTTTTATTTTATTTTTTAGATAATGATATAATTAATTAATTTACATATTTTTAACACGTGTCATGTCCATTTGAAAAAAGATTATTTATATATATATATAAAGTAGAATGACAGAATAAAAAAAACAAAGGTACGTACTGGCATTAACTAATCCTTTTTTGTTTGTTGGGTCATCTTTAGATACACAATGCTGTATGCAGACAATGCGCAAGAATACATAACGTACGACCTGACATTTGCGACTGTGAAGGTAAGAAGAGACATTAACTTATCTAACTGTTTAATCTCAAAATATAAATAAGCAATTATTGGTGGTGGTGTTGGTGTTGGTGGTGGTGTAGGGAGGGGGTCACACAGCGCCGGAATACAGGCCAGAGCAGTGCTTTGCCATGATGGATAGGTGGTTTGATTACTACCCTCTGTAAAAAAACCAATACCAAAACGTTCTCATGAACTAATTAATTAAATATTGTAAGCCCTCATCCATGTTTCGTGTTTCAGCAACGGGATCTTTAATATGATCTAGCTTCTACTGCACATCAGAAAACTGAAGGATTAACGAGCCTTTTAGCTCCTACCCTTTTTTTATTATTATTATTTTCTCGATAGAATTGATAGTAACTGTTCATCTTTGTATGCTTTTGTTTATGCCTCTTAATTAATGTAAGTTCAGATATGGATGGTGGTGCTTGAAACACAATCTCTAATCATGTAATAATAATAATAATCTTAACCACCAAGAACAGTAGCCTTTTAAAAAAAAAAAATTATTATAATGCTGCTTTAAGAGAATCATATGAATTGCCCAAGTAAGATACGGGCACTCATTATTTACTAATCGAGTGAATATGGAGGGAATCTGAAGCGAACACTCCACTACTTTCCCAAAACCATGCATCTTCTTGTTTATCCCAGTAAAACTCACCCCCTCCTCCGACCATGAGATCTCGCCCACAAACACCACCGCTATCCAAACCTGAAGACGACAAGGACCCAATGACCCGGCCCGCGCCAGCCAGTACCACAACCTCTCTCAACGTCCCTTTTCCGTCCTCTCGCAAAAAAGGAACTGGGGTTCGACCCTGGCTCTTACTAGACTCAACTGGCCAAGCCCAGGTGGTGGAAGTTGGCAAGCACGCAATCATGCGTCGTACAGGCCTTCCTGCCCGTGACCTTCGGATCCTTGACCCGCTACTTTCTTACCCGTCTACTGTTTTGGGTCGAGAGAGAGCAATTGTTATTAATTTGGAGCATATTAAGGCGATTATTACTGCACAGGAGGTTTTGCTGCTGAATTCTAGAGACCCTTCTGTTACTCCATTTGTGGAAGAGTTGCAGGGGAGGTTGATGTTTCATTACCACGCTACTAAAGCTCAGGTTTTACTGATTCTTTTTTTTCTTTCTTTAAGCTGTGATTAATTTTTTGGGTTTTTGGTTTGGTGTAAAGTGAACGTTTGCGTTTGTTTAATGTTGAATTTAAGATTTTAAAGAGATTTGATGTGAGTTTGTGTTGGTTTCTTAAGAATCCATTCGTTGTTAATGTTGCTGCTGCTACTAGTTTTATTGGATTTCAAAGAAAAGCATAAAATGGATGCTGTGCTATTTTGGCTCTTTCCCTCTTGACTAGAAACCAATGAGGGTATTTAGAATGGTGATACTTAAAGTTGGATTTCGGATTGTCGGCGTAGCTAATTGAAATATACATTGTTAGTAAGATTTGTAATTTGTAATTGAAATTGTTAGGTGGGTTAATAATAAGTCAGTGGTAAGTGGCTTACACAGGAGTTATTTTGACTCCCACACGAAATACATTGGAAGTGCGATTTTTGAAGTTTCTATGTTTCTTTATTGCTACTGTAAAGTCATACTCATACGTTTCTAATGTTTGCTATTGTGTAATTGCTTTTGCATATGTTTCAGATTGTCACGTGCTTTCTTCTTCTTTTTTATATTGTTTTGGTTCTTGTATAGGAGGGCAATGGTGATCATTCAAAGGCAAATCCTTATCACGTGGAAGAGCCTGAGTCAAATGGTTTGAGTCCTGAAAATTTTCCAGAAGGCTTTTCACATTATCAGGATTGCAACGAGGGAGCAAAACAGGGTCTCGAGAATCGAGATGGATCAAAGGTTCTTCCATTTGAGTTTGTTGCATTGGAAGCATGCCTTGAGGCTGCATGCAGTTGCTTAGAAAGTGAAGTAAGCATGTGCAATTCCTTGTTGGATAGGTTTTCTTACAAAATGAAGTAAATATTCTTAATCTCGAGGCTGATAACTTTCTGGCAGCTTAAAATTCCTCAGTCTAATTATTTCCTTTCCCTTTTCCATTTCCTATGCAGGCAAAAACACTGGAACAAGAGGCACATCCAGCATTGGATAAACTGACTTCAAAGATCAGTACTCTCAATTTAGAACGCGTCCGCCAGATTAAAAGTCGATTGGTTGCAATAACTGGCCGAGTGCAAAAGGTTGTTTTTTTGTCTCTGCGTTTATTTTATTAGTGTGTGGCAATAAGCTGAATATGAATTTTGATCTGGTTTGGAAGTTTAAGCAGGTTTAGAAGTTCTGTGCTCCAAATGATTTATTTAAAGCTCTTCTCTTACATTATGGTAACTAACCATGCATGTAATCTCCAGGTTAGGGATGAATTAGAACACTTGCTGGATGATGATGAAGACATGGCAGAGATGTATCTAACAGAAAAACTGGTTCAACAACAGCTTGAAGATTCTTCAACTTCCTCTTTAAATGAGGGAGATGGCATGGATGATGATGACCTTCAAGCAGACTTGGACGACAGGTACCTAATAATTTAATCACCTCATACATATACAGTCTTACATTTTTCTCCTCTTGTTTGCTAAGCTATCTTTTCGCTGAAACATTCTCATTATTTTCCATCAGTATTCCTGCTGAGGTGTCATTGGGTGTTCTTGAGGCCTCTACTAGCCATGAGGATGATATTAAAAACATTGAAAATGAACATGATCACCTTTTTAGTGCACCTAATGGACTTGGAAGATACAGCCGTGTCAATACTAGTACAACACGAAGTTCAATAAGCAAGCACCTTGATGTCGAGGAACTAGAAATGCTCTTGGAGGCGTACTTTGTACAAATTGATGGCACATTGAACAAACTATGCACGGTATGGAACTTTCCACCTGATTCTTCTACATAGGTCCACAGGCATCATTTCTTTGCATGTATTTTTAATTTGCATTGTGGACATTGTCCATACTCCATATGATGTGTGCTCAGATAGCCATATGCCTATGAACTGCAAGTGATTATGTTGAGTCCTAGTGGAAGTTCATGTCACGGAATTTAATGGTGTAACTGCAACTACCAAGAAAGAGGTATTCTCTTTGCAAACAAGCATAGGCCACCCAAATGCTCTGATGCTACCCAAGTACATAAAGCTCTTAACTCATTCGCTGTAGTTCTAACATGTTTGTGCTCATTGTGTCAATATGTGCTAACTAATAAAGCATGAAACCAAATGATGCTATGATGTGGGACAAAAAAGATATGAAGCTAAAGAAGAAAAAAAGAAAAAGCTAAGAAGAAGCCAAAGAAAAAAAAAAAGAAAAAGTTGAAGAAGAGAAGAATGAGGCTGTAAAAGTCTGCAACTTTGCAATTTTTATTCAATTCATCGAAAATTGATCTTAATGTCAAGAAAATTACATATAAATAATAAAACCCTAATCAGAACTTAGAACTCACTAACTAATAAAAGTGTAATAAAATAACATAAATTAAAGTTCAATAATAAAAATAAATAAAATTTAATAACTTGGACTTGAACGAGCCCAATCACCCAACCAAAAAACAATGGGTTGGGTTATCCTCTATCATCAATGATCATATATGTGCTTAAATCATGTCTCACATCCAGCGTCTCCATCATGCTATTAGATGTAATGCTACAAGTTTAACTATTTCCCACACTATAGAAACTGATCTGGTAGTGCCCACATTGAAGAGAGGACAAATTAAATGAGAACTATATTTGGAAAAGAAAGATTGTCAAGAGAACTTGAGGTTGATGGCTAGAACGTTTTTGACTTTTCCCATCATCACCTTGCCTCAGGGAGAATTCATGTCTAGGAATGACCACAGCAGAATTTGATGAGTGTAACATATGTATACAACCATTTACACCCTTCTCAGTGAAGGTTGATCCAAGATCAGAACGAGCTGGTTTCTCTAGATATGCAGTAAGTCGATAACTTTTCTGAAGTATGCCCTTCTGGATCCTGAGTATGAGTTGCCAGTTCAGGTCTGCAATACCACTCTCCATATAAAATCGTATGATGCCACTCCTAAGAGTGAAATGGAACAGTGAGTATTTTGTCACGGGGCATGAGTGCATGACTTCGATTGAGGTGTAGTGGCTGGGTTGCCTGGACAAGTTAGACAGCCCCAAATTTGATTAGAAAAGCCACGGCCGATGACAGCGTAGAGTATGTGCATTCCATTTGTGTTGTTGTGCGTCTATATATATGTCTTTGCCTGTGATCTTAACATGATGCAGCAATGTTGCACATGATTAAACAGGCAAAAACACAGTTATATCCTTTTCAATTATCAATCATATAATTAGCATCGTTTCTAAGGTTATAGTTAATTTTCTCCATGGCTGCTATTTAACTCCTTTTTGTTCCTATGTCATCTGATGGTCTTGAAGCTGAGGGAGTATGTTGATGACACGGAGGACTACATCAACATAATGCTGGATGACAAACAGAATCATCTCCTGCAAATGGGTGTGATGTTGACGACAGCAACCTTAGTGGTGAGCTGCTTTGTTGTAGTTGTTGGTGTTTTTGGCATGAATATCGGAATCAAAATGTTCAAAGAGGAAGTGCAAGCAGGAATGTCGAAGTTTCTATGGACTGTTGCTGGTGGCACTACTGGGAGCATGTTCTTATATGTGATTGCTATTGCCTGGTGCAAGCACAGGCGATTGTTAGATAATTGAATTGCTGTGTATTACTGTATTACAGGCAAAAGTATGACCGACTGTTATATAATATGTTGTGGTTCATGTAAAAACCATACATAGGGAAGACAACTCTGAACACGTTATTGTGCTGATGTTACCAGGCAATTGTCAAACCACTTTTGCTTGCCAAGGTCACCCTGGCTCTTCATGGAATGTCAAAAATTGAATGACACTACGGACTGGCCCAAAGACTGTCTCGCCATAATTCTACTCTCCGAACGTTTGGTAGCAGCTGCTCCTCCTTAAGGGGTTGTGAAGTCTTTCACCCCTCAACCTTCCTGGTTAGGTAAGCTAACCTTTCATCGTCACCGTGCTACTGGTTTTTGGGTTTCTTTTTATTAACATTTTCTGTAGCTTGATTTCGTCTCTTCTTTCGCACCATTTGCTGGTTTTGTTAGCTGCAATAGCTGGTCCCAGCATTAAAAAATAATAAAAGGTTAAATGAAAACCCCGACATGTCGCTTGTGTGAAAGAAAGGGCCGATTCGCACGTGCCAGCACCTTGTGTGATTAATTATTATTTCACTCAACATCCACGGAGTGTATATTTTTTGACGATAGAAAACAAAGTGTTTGGACCGGAGTCGAAGATAAGAGCCATGAAACCTCATCATCATCTATAGGCTCAAAAAAACTGGTGGCTGTGGTGCCGCTGCTGCTAACTGCAGAGAGAGAGAGAGAGAGAGAGAGAGAGAGAGAGTTTGGGTGTTTGTCTAATGGTTTTTCACAGATGAGTTCAATATCCCAAAGTGTGTTGATGGCACTGACCGTTACATTCAACAAGTTTGCTTCATCAAATGTCAATGCAGTTCATAAAAAAGAAGGTAAAAGAGCAGCTAAAGCAGCAAGCAGGGCAGCTGACATTGGAAGAAGAGGAGTCCTCTTATCCACCGTGGTTGGAGTATATTCAGTCAATGACTCAAGGACTGAACTTCTTAAAAGTACTAAAAACACCACTTCTTGTTTTGCACTTCCATTTTTGCCTTTTCTTGCTGCCCGTGGAATGCCATATCTTTCTTCTTCTCTGGAGTCTTAGCTGACAGTTTTAACCATTGTTGGATTGTCAGAATATTTGAAGAAATCAGAGGATAACAAGACCAAAAATGACAGGGAGGTATAACATTTAGAGTTACAGTACTACTACTACGTGCCATCACCAAGAATCTCTCTTTTTAGGAGTCAATATTATTTCATTCTTCTTTCTATGCTTTAATTTCTACAATTCGCATAGTCCTTCCTGTTAATGATTGCATGTTTTGTTTTTCAAGAGAACGGATAGCTATTACAAACGGAACTACAAGGATTATTTTGACTTTGTGGAAGGATCTTTGAAAGGGAAGAATGAGCAGGACCTTACTGAATCAGAGAAGGGTATTCTTGAGTGGCTAAGGAAAAATAAATAAACAACATGTAATAGATTTTCCCTCAAGATGCTGTCTGTGGAATTTACTCGTATCTTGCTTTCTCCTTTTTCCCTTTTCCTCTTTCTTTTCTTTTTTTCTGGTGAGGCAAGGCACTAAATTTGAAGTACAATCACCATGGTTTTACACTCTATGCTCGTTCGTTTATTTTATTTGGAGATCCACTGGTCTGAGGTTCCATAATTAAAAAAAAAAAAAAAAAAAAAAACCAGTACTTTCTGTTTACTACAATCTGAAATCTCCGTGTTAGAAATCAAATACTGGGTCCAATAGAATTCTTGCATTTATTTCAATACTCCATTGCCATTTTTATCTGATATCTTTTGGGGTCCCTTCTTTTTCTCTTCTTTTTTCTTGCCGTTTTCCCTTCTTCGGGGTGTTTTCTAAGCAAACGGTGAGAACTGGGAACTTCTCCGATTATTGAATTGCAATGTTGTGTGTGTGTGTGAAGATTGGTTGCTCAAGCTTCCGCTCATTTATCTAAAATCATCTCGAACTCTAAAATTTAAATGTTTAAAATTGATTACGAGTATTTAATAATAAAAACATTATGAGTCATTCGTAAGTCCTCAATCATAATATTAAAGAAATTATATACTTAATTTCTATCTGGTGCATCAAATGATCTTGCATATAATCATAAATTTGAATTGAGATTTGAACGGATCAAAATATCATCATCATATTTCTTTAATGAGTTGTTATATATATTCTGAAAAAATATTTTGTTAGTGTGCCTATTTGTATTTGTATTTTTTTTTTTTAGTAGTGATTATTGTTATGTACAGGGACTTCAAATTAATTAATATACATTTAATGGATGATCCATTCTGGATATGGACGTGCGCGCAAACAATAATGATTTATGCAGCTGTTATAGAGAGCTGGAATCTTTTCTCATCTTTTTCATGCGACTTTGTAATGCTTACATGATGCGGTAATGTTTTTCTTTGTCGCGCAAACATTAATAATGTTTTTCATTCGTTGACAATATTGTAATATCCAAGACTTTAGCAGAAGTATGGGGCTTTAGCACAACAACCTTTCAGGTCTGTTTACAACGGAGATGGCATTGTTATTTAAAATCACATTTTCCATGTTAGGGTGGCGACAGAGTGGTTAATGCCTCTGTGTGTGTTTCTTGTGAAATCATTCAATTATCTTGTGTATTGCATGCATTGGTTAGGGCTAATCGTGAACCAGTTCACATAATTAAATTGTTTAGAACACATTACAAATGATCGAGACACCGTTTTATACCAATGGGTTAATTTTAATCCAGTTGAACTTATCTAATAATTTCACTTAAGAAATGACAATGTTTTTATACGCTAATATCATCTCAAAGATTATTTCAATTAAAAAAAAAATTATTATTCTTTAATATAATTTAAAAAAATTTTATTCTTACAAAAGTTCTAACACCATGACCCCAAAATCATTTAGTAAGATGGTCTAGTAGTAAAAGTTTGTGATCAAAATATTTGTTTCTTTTATAATATCGGATTTAAATTTTGTGGTTGTTAATATTGATGGTCACTAAAAACTTATCTAATGGTTATTAATTTTAGAGTCCATAAAAATTAATCGAGTATATATGAAGCTAACTTGAACAATTTATATAAATCAAAAAAAAAAATGAAAAATGGAATAGAAATACCTAGCTCTGCTACTGCTTATGTGTATCGCTCGTTCAATTTTCCATTCGAAAAGCTAGCTTGCTTAATCACCCGTATGGCCCTAGATGTATTTGTGCTTATAACTTTTGACATATTCCATGTACAAATTTCTTCTATTTTTCTATTCCAAATTCAATTCTATTAAAAGTAAGTACTTGATTTAAAAAAAAAAAAAAAAAAAAAAACCTACTTGGCCACTTAATTTCTGCCTTGATTGCAGAAACACGTCCTTGTGCCCCTTCCTGTAATTAACCAATAAAATTTGTTATTATAATGGCATGTAGACGTCCTGTCCTTGTTAACTATATATGAAGAACAAATTAGGGAGAGAGAGGGGGAGAGAGAGACTGCTATGCATAATGAACGACATGATCTTTTATTTTAGAAATTCAGATGATCAGTTATGGTACTTGCTGATTCATAACACGTAGCGATAGGGGTGGCAGAGATGATAAGAGACAAGGAGACTATTGTCATGAGAAATGGGAACACTTGTAGTTAAAACGGCATTGGAGACAGGAATACAAATCAGCAAAGCGTATATAAAACGACAAAGCCGCTCCGTTCCCCGCTGTATGTAACAGGGGATTAATGAAGGTTTTGTTTTGGTAGTGGTTGGAAGGGCAATGGATGTCTCTCCCATACTCGCTTGGATCCTTATCCAAAGTGATGGACTGCACTGGGGAGGCAAAACTTAACACAGACCACTCCTAATTATAAATGTTATTATCGCTATGCATTTGTTTAATTGATCTTTTAGAATTCTCTTTGCTCTTGTTTTAGGGTTTTGTAATTTGTTTTTTACTACATAGAAAACCCCCATTGCAGAAGCTGTGAGGAAAATGAACATGGGGGTGTAGCTCAGAACTTGGACATCCTAAATTCCCAAGGGATATCTTTTGTTTAATCCTACTCAACCTTATAGATAGATACCAAATTATAAATATAATGTCATAATTAGGAAATGACCTAGTACGTATAGCTGAATGAATAAAGAAATGCAAGGGATCAGAAGGATATATAATTGTGCATGACATCAAGTCCAATGACAGCTAGCTGCAACGCAGACAAGGTTGGGGAGAGCAAGATTTTCCATAAAATATGAACTCTTTATATATATATATAAATTGTTTTTTAAACAAGATCCTTCCAAAATGAGATAAAGAGCACGTAGTAAACAAAACGAGGCATGTTCCATTGGGTCAGGAAGATCTGAGGCAGGATCTCCAGGGCTTAAAAAAGGGTCATGGAAATGCATTTGAAATATTCCAACATTGAGTTTGTCATTTCCTTTGTCATCTCTGAACTTATCTGACCACCCATGCATCACCCCTTGCACTTCCCATCATCCTGTCTCATTTTCATGTCCATATTAAGCCAAATCTTTGTGCAAGTCTGAAAACTAGCTAGTAGCACTATCATCACGAATCGAGCCTTGTCTGAACACTTAGGGACACGGTGGAGGCTTTGTCCTTGACAGTGCTCCAGAGTCGACCCTTTTCAACGATACGGTTTTTCTCTTGTAGATTTGGAGAAAATCAAACCTAAGAAAATCTGATTATTTGATCATTATTTTAATCGATCACGTCTAGATAGCCACCAATGTTAGGTGGCGCATGGTACTTTCTTGTACTGTTTGCTGGGATAGAATATAGACGTGCTAAGATATATATATATATATATATATATATATAAAGAGGAATCTAAGCGTCTCAGTTATAGACTTATTTCGTGTTAGATGATTAGATGTGAACGCTTCAATTTGCCAATGATCCTCGTTTTCTCTCTGTGATTCTCTTGACGTAGGTTTCTTTATCTAGCTTTCTTATTGCAGGGCCTCAATTCTTGAATTTTATTTGAGTAGTTGGTGAATTCGAGACTTTATGCAAGTAGCAGCTAGTAGTTCATAACTTTGTTTTCCAGGGATTGAGAGCTACAATTATTGGGAGAATGCATGGTATGGAAAATGAAAGGGGAATTGAGAATTGACAGCTAATTATGGGCATAATCATCAAGTCCGACACGCGTGAAACACGGCTTGAAAATTGAACACAACCAAAGAAGGACCGATTATTGGCCAAAAATAAGTTGCTAATAAATATCAAACTAAGATTATGAAGCGTGAAACATGCATGGAATTCTCTACCTTTGAACAAGTTTACCATCACAAGCAGGTAAAGTAGCAACTTGTTCTACTAAAGTGGTTATCCTGTAAGCCAATTCTTCAGTGTAGAGGGTTTCTATTTTGAAGCACTGTAAATTCAATACAAAAATTTAACTTGTTGAATAAAATCTCAAGATATAATTTATATTATTATTTAATATACTCCTTCAAGTAAATGTTTTTTAAACTTAAAACATGTATATATTTACACTAACTTGTATTTAATTTTTATCGAATAAATAGCAATAATAAGATTTGAACTCGTAACCGCTTAGTTATTAAAGCATTGATATCAAATAAATTAAAATACCAATCTAGCTAAAAAACTTGAATTATTAAATAAAAATTTAAAATATAATTTATATTATTCTTTAATAAATATATTTATTTATGTATATGCTGTAAGATGACATAGTGGCAGTGGTTTAATTATGAGATATCAAGTACTGATTTCAAAAGAGGGCATGGGGCTCCATAAACAACAAAGACTTGGGGATAATTGCAGGCAGAGGCTGCCTCAAAGGGCACAGCACATTTTTGTACCCACTATTCATTGGCAAGAGAAATAAATAAATTTTGCTCTTAATTAAGTATGTTCCCATTGCATTGACAGGAAAAGGAAAAACTTAAAAAGAAAAGAAGAAAAATTAAAGAAACATGATCTTTTGAGACCCTTTTTTTTTTTTCTTTTTTTGTACTTTGGCAGCCCTTTATTTGTTTCGTTATTTTAGGTGGTTACATTTGGCAGCCCTCTTTCCTTCGTCTCTTTTGGAGCAACTTCAACAGTAATAATTCCAATGACAGGGAGTATCACTATGCATTACTCTTCCCTTAATTAAACCACCTGAAGAAATTGAAACATTCACCATTGTCAAGAATTTGAAAGGGAAAACAAATTGAAGCTCTATTTACGTGGCTAATTGGTTAAAGACTACTCTATAACTTGTGGTCAAAAAGAGATTAGTGTCCAACTTCTTGTTTTTTTATCAGTAATGGAATCTTTCTGTCAATTTTGACAGTAAATATGATCATGTGATCGTCGAGAAGGACGATGCTTGTGTGTCTCACGACACACATGTCATCCTTTTACACGTCATGTGACCACATATGCTGAGAAATGGAAGAAAAAATGGACAGAAAGGCTATAATATTATTGATCGAAAAATAAAACCAGGATCTAAATTAGGATTAGAGGAAGTTAGAGGGTAATATCGAAAGTCTAGAATAGTTTTTAACCAGTTAAACTATTTATGGCTAAAACATTGTGTTATATTTTATCTGCCATGCCTTGCTAGAACTAAATATAATGAAACATACTTAACTGGTTATTTTGAAGTTTGTTTCCAGACAGAGAAGGGTGTATGTAACCAATGTGGTCTTGATATGTAGATCTTCCCTGCAAGAATGAGCATGCGTGGTATCACTAACAAGAGATTATTTAAATGTTAAAAAGGCATGCAGACAACACTTAAACTGGTAAATTTGGCCAAGTACCTGAAAATGAGTTGCTGAAAAACTTTGTGAATAATCGAAGACACTCTCCATTGAATCTTGGTTACTGTTGGAGAGAGCAAAATTATTCTGCTATATATTTTCAATAAAAAAAAAAAAACCCAACAAAACAAAGTTAATTGCAAGAACAATGAACGTATATTGCAGAAAGTGAAATGTGAAAGTTCTCTAATCGGCATCATATATGTAGTCAATACTGGTATAAACGTATAGGTTTCTGAACAAACCTTGGAGAAGTTGAATGCAGGAGAGCTAGCAGTATCATCAAGAAAAGGAGGCAGTTCTTGATCCTGTCTGTGACGTGGCTGGCGGCTATGTTCTTTCTTTTTTTGCCTATAATTGGCACCATTGTTCAGCAATGCAGTGCCCTTGAGCGATGGATAAAAGTGGCCATTATCATAGTTGAGGTAACTTTCATCTTCATGGAAATGTGGAGGACCAGAAGATGCGTCAGAGACCATAGACAAGTCCTCCTCCTCCTCCTCTTCTTCTTCTTCACTCTCCTCTCTGGTGTTTTTACCTTTTCTACAAAGACCAGCACTCTCTGCATCAACAAAGCTGGTCTTATTTCCATGTTTAGAATTTGGGTTAGAAAGAAGAGATTGTTCCAAGTACAGTGTCCAGCCAGACTCACAATCAGCACTGCATTCCGAGGCCAGGAAATTCATTTTCCTGATGCTAGAGAGTACTTAGCTATAGCTATTGCTGTTTGTTTACAAGTCTCAAAGAAACAACAAGAGATGAGAGCATTTCATGTATGAGGCTGCCTTTTTATGAAGAAGGAGAGCTAGCTAGGGGCAGTAACAAACACAGTGGGGCTCTATGTAAGTCTATTTTTGGTGTTGAGCAAGGGATAGAACTTACAACTGTGGGGAAGGTGTGGAAAAAACCAAAGCGTATCGGGCTCAAATCCTAGAGTATTTTTGTCCTCACTCTCCTCATTCATACTCTCAATGTGAATGTATCGAACTTGCCAGTTGGGAGAGTAATAGTGGGTGCATGTAAGAGAGAAGGGAAAGCCACAACCTCTCCACATGCTAGACAGCTAGGCACTGTACTCTACTCTCTTAGCAAAACCAGGTACACTTCCATTTGCCCTTCCACATCCATTGTGCAGTGATGCCTCTCTATCTCTCTTGTCACCAAGCTTTTTGTTTTATATATATATATATATATATATATATATTGGTTTAATTCCATCTGATTTTATTGTAACTAATCCACAGGCACATGCTACGCGGAAAGAAAAAAAAATAATTGGGACAAAAAAATATCTTGGTTATTATCTTCTAAAAAAATAAATTTTAATTATAAATTAAATAATGTTTTTATTTAATATTAAGATAGAAAACATGTTGGGTTAATCTGGCTAATATGCAAGAGTTGCGGGAATAATCTTGAAAAAAAAATAAAGTGAAAAACTCATTAATCCTCAAATAACTTCAATATTTAAAGATATATATATATATATATATATATATATATATATAAATTTAACTATAAAAAAACCTAAATAAATTCGATTCAACTAAGTAAACTCTCCTAATGCAAATCATACCATCAGATTTAATAAATTTTTTGATACCAAAGATAAAACGCATGAGATCTTTTTTTAAAAAAAAAAATTTAAGGATTAAATTAAAAATTAAAAAAAAATTATTTTTCTAATTAACGGTGATTTTTTAGAGAGTGAAACAATAATGATTTGAGCTCTATTAAAAAAGCCACAAGAACTAGTTTAGTTTCTGTCAATAATAATTATGGTTTGCTATTATCTCTTCAGAATGTTAAATACACGTGTCCCTACATGGAATGATTTGGTACAAATAATTAAATTTTCGTGAACAGATATAGCTAGATATTTTTCCAGATAAAAAGTAGTGCACATTATCATGTCCCAGTTTTTATCTTAGCATGTGTCATGTTTAGTCAACCATTTTAGTTAAGAGGAGGAGGAGGAGGCCCTTGATCTCCTCGGGCTATGGAACCACTTGTGTGGTGGTGATATTGATAGTGAAGAAACACAGCCTAAAGACTCCTTTGCTGAGTTATTACTCGCCACATCACAGCCTCACACGCACACAGACCGCACGAGTGGAGACTGAGGACTGAGTGGAAATTTCTTGGGGCAAGGTCCGCAAGGAGGGTGATGCTACTAATTCAGTTGACTAGGTTTTTATGAATCTCCACATGCTCTCCCCTCTTTTCAAATACTATATTATATATATATATATATATATATATATATATTCCTTTAATTTTACAGGCCCTCGATGATCTATATATTGAAGAAATAGAAATCACACATGCATGTGGGCACGTGTGCATATATGTTTGCATAAAAATGCATACGCGAGAGCTTCTAAATATTCACACACACATGTGTGCACATGCACACGCACTTCAACCTGAAATTCTCTGTAAGATTTTCCATTTAGTATTCTCACTTGTGTGATGTTTGGCGCTCCTTCCAAGGTTAACTCCTAATTCACCCATTTTGGAAAGCAAAGACCTCTCTATATTTATACGTACGCACGTATGGTGAGAGTATATGTGTATCTAGCTAGGGTTCTAATTAATATACCTACCATGTGATGACTCTTTCATTGATGACCTCTCTCGATCCAAAATGATTGTGTTCATTCTCACCACATGATCACATTAAATTGGATGCTGAGATATATAATAATCATGGAGATGTCCAACTGGCTGGCTGGCTGGCTGGCTAGCAGCTTCAAATGGTAACCGTGGAAGCAACTGTACCTCCGGTGATCTTTACTTTTTTTTCCCCCTCTTCATGACATCGTTGCACGTTGTCATAGCAGAATTCTTCTTTGTGTGGTAGCAATATCCTTCTTGGAATTTAAGCCGAGGACAGCACGCATATGCATACATATATTATAATTAGTAGTGTTGGTTTTCTGAATAAGTAACGGAAATTATAAAATAAAATTATTTAGAAGTCTCTGTAATCCTGTTAGACAAATCTAGAACTGTTTAAGAATTTTAAATGTTGCGTTGTCATAAACGACAAGTCATTTAATTATTCGGCTTGCAACAATAATCCACATGAACTACAAGTAAAAAATCTCTTAAATCCTTATTTAGAAGAGAGTTATTGTTGTGTCTTTCATGATGTCCCCAGTAGATTTGTTTGCTTTGAGATAACACTCTTATTATTCTTATCCTACTTCTTAGACATTTTAAAAGACTAAACTAGAAAAACTATGTCTTTTTCCTTCTTAAGGACCTCTTTAGTAGTCTTAAGGATATTAATCAATTATGGCAATATATTATCCAACTTGTTCATGTGATAGTTCATAATAAGTTGTGAAAAGCTTTAGGATAATGATTGTAAGACCAAGTCAACATTTAACTCATGATCCATGACAAAACCCAATTGACCCAACTTCTCAGTATAGCCAATCATTTTCAAAACATGAGTGTTCATTAAAGAATCCTTTGTCATCTTGCAGCAGAACAATTTCTTAAAGGTCTCATACCTCTCAATCCTACTTGTCTCATCAAACAATTCTTTGATATGCATAATCATCGTATAGGCATTCATATTCTCATATTACCTTTGAATTTAGGTGACGCGTTAATGTTCATTCCTAACTTCTTCTTTAGCATCCTCAACGAGGGCATTTAGAATTGGTTTTTCAAGAACATACAACCTTTTTTCTTGCTTGGAAACAATTCTCACATTTTATTATCAATCCATGAAATTTGGTCTCGTCAATTTGTTAGCATCAAGTATGCTTCGAAAGGATATATTACTACTTATTTTATCTATCAACCCATTAATTATTTGGATTTCCTTAATATACACACAACACTATGAAACAAAATTATTTTGGAGTCCCTAGGATCTCGTTGGATAGATCTAGAGTTATTTAGGAATTTATTATCTGAAGATCTGATATTCTTCGGCTTTGAATAATTTTTTAAAGGCTGAGTTGTCGCAAACTACAAGTCTTTCAATTTTTCGACCTCCAATGGTAATCCACACGAACCACTAGTGAGAAATCTCTTAAATCCCTATTTAGAATACAGAGATTGCTATGCTTAGAGTGTTAGCTCTAATTTTGTGTTTGCATAATTTTTCTATTTAACAGACAACCTCTAAAAAATAAGAGGCATAGCTTACTATTTATAGAAAAAATATAAAAAACACTATAAATTGATAAAATATCAATTTGCCCCGGAATAATAACCTTATATTAATTCAAGATAATTTTAGAAATTATCTCAATCAATTCCTTTCTTGATTTTTCTAAATTTAGAAATATAATCTCTATATTAATTATATTCAAGTCCTTAATTTGTAAAATATATTTTAATTAAATTATACTTAATTAAATCATCCTAGTTTAATTTCTGACAAATGTTTCTTAATGTAAGTGACCCATTAGATTTCTAATATGTTGACTCAAATATAAATTATAATTTTAATTAAATATAAATAAATAAATTAAATAGTTTAATTTATTATCAATTAAACAATTGATTAATTTATATTTTAAGATCATGTGCATCTTTTAGGAACGTGTCATAATCCCTCTAAATATTAGAAAATTCATTCGTGGTTTGATTTAACCTTTCAGTGACCAGTTTTTCAGTGTAACTAATATCCTTTCATCAATAATGTTCTGATTTAACATTAAAACATGGAGTATGTTTGTCATGTTAGATTATGTTTGTTTTCTATATAATAGTCATTAATTCTTTGAATAAGATTTTGAAACTCTTTTCAAATCTCATTATATTTTGGCCAAGAATATCTCAGTCAATACTCTTTTAGAACATATGAAATATTTTCTCTAATTCACCTAGGGTAATGAATCATCTCTTGATCACTTGAGTATCTTTATATAATTCATATTTTACCCAATGTTTGCCCTTTCGATACCTTGATTAAAATAACATGTAACATGATCAAGTGATAACATTCTCTATATAAGATAACTTAATGATCTCAAATATAAGGATCATTTACACAATCATCACGTGATCCTTTCCATAAACATAGATGATATCTCCATATAAAATTCTTACATGAGTCAGTTCAATGTACATGTCTTATGACAAACATCTATATATTAGTTATAGGTATCTTTTATATCTCGGCTTATAAGAACAGTTACTTCCTTTCATAAAAGAAAGAACATAATACGTATTAATCGATATTTGCAGCTTTAATAAATGCCTAGTATTTAAAAGAGCATCAACTAGTAATATTTTAGAAATAATGCTTTGATGCGATATGAATCTCATAATTGTAACAACTTTATAATTTTTTTTTGCAAATCATTTTTGTCTCGTGAACTTTATTTTTACTCTGGATTTATTAATTTAATATTATAAAAATATTAAATATAAATTAAGTATTTGTTAGTAATAAATATATATTACAAAACACTCCATTAAACATAAAACTATAGTTTTCCTCTTTAAATGTGTTGGAAGACTCGAAAGCATTAATAGAGCTGACCATGCAAATACAATAATTTCGAGTTAAAATACGTCTCCTAAAAGAATATTTTTGTTTAATGATAAAGATATTTTCAAAACAACTTATTCAATAATCAAAATTAATTAAATATTTTTCTTCGATGTTGATCTAATGCATTATAAAAACTTTTATCGTTGAGAAATTGGTTGGACATGCTTTCCTCCACACACTTCTATAGTACTGTACTTGGATAAGAAACGTCGGCTCTCTCTCTCTTTCTTTTTTAGTTCGTGCAATCCGATCACTGTACGAAGCTGGAGCCAACGACACATGATGGTCAAAGACATGAGGGCGCGGCTAGTTCTGAATCAAAACGGACAGACAAAAAAAAAAACAGGGTGGGTTTAATTGTTGATATAAATAGTGAAATAAACTTAATTTTTTTGAATATTTTATGACAACTTCTATTTCACTCGGTTGGATTGGCACCTAACGGTTAAAGGTTTGATTCATATTGGTAGCAATATTTGATCTTGCATGCGTTTAGACTTTGTTGTAATAAGCTTTAAAGGTTTTTTTTTTATTTTTTAATATTTAATTTTATTATTTAATTATAAATTAATTTTTATATTTTTATTATATAAAAAAATAAAAAATAATAATTTAACTTAATAAAATACATAACTGGAGTTGTAGAGCTCAAGTGAATTGATTAGAGTTAACTTAACATGTTTTTTTTTTAAAAAAAAATAATTTATTAATTTGATAAAAACTTGTCGGATGACCCATATGATATGTGATTTAATAAAAAATTCTGCTTAAAAAAAAAAAGTTGGGTAAACAATTTTTTTTTCTTATGGATTTACTCGCTTGTTTCAAGTTTAATAAAAATATTTTAAAAAAACGGAAATTGATAATTAAACAGCTATTTCAACATCATCAATAAGCTGATACAGAGCTTTAATCTTGCACATTGAAGGGGAGGCATCGGCCTGATATCGGCTATTTATTCGTTCTTTAACCGGGGTAGCAGGAACAGCAAACGGAGAGATCGAGACTCAGTCCTGAACTCAAGAAGCGGACGGATGCCCGAGGAGCTCTACCGTTGACGACAGCAGCGGGAATGGACTTCAAATAAAGTTGGAAATATATAAACTAATATCTAGATAATACGCGTGTATGGAACAAAAATGTGTTACGATATGATCCTTATCAATGGAGGACAGGGATTTCTTTATATCAGTGCAGGGTTCAGAGGATTGAGAGAGGAAACTCGGTCAAAGATCCAAACAACAAATTAACCGCAAGTTACCACATGGCGAGACCAAAGATATATAGTAAGTTTAGAAACTTTTATAAACCCCATGTGCTCTCTCTTCTTCTTGGATCCCTCATTATTAATAACTCCATGGACTTTTCAAACAGATCTCTTACGGATACTTCAAGTGTTGTTACCATCAAAGCCATCAGATTGAGAGGATAAGAGATTATTGAGGATAAGAGACCATGCATATGCACAGCTCTCTCTCTCTCTCTCTCTCTCCCCACTTGTTGAAACCTTAATGGGTATCTTCTGTCCCATACAGCTCATAAGGACCACAGCTCGCAAATTGCTCATTTGGGTCTTTCAGTAGCGTTGGGCCCATAAGTTTTCTTTCGAATTTGGGTCCTTCCTGATAAACTCATCAGTGTCCACGGTTGCCTCTTGGGACCAACTCTCTTCTTCTTCTTCTTCTTCTTCTTCTGATCTTTTGGTGGTGAATTGCATGGAGACCTATGAACTACTGATTCTTTGAAAGGATTGGCAAACATAGGGCTCTTAATTTGACTGCTGGGATTTAATTTCATTTATTGACAGTGTTTTTTTTTCTCCGATGACGATGATGGGTTGTTGATTTGTGAAGTCGTCCTGATAATTATTCAACAGTGAAAAAACGGTGAGCAGAAGGAGCAAAACATGGCACTTAATTGGATGAAGAGGCCCACCCACAAGCCCACGCTGTTCTCTGCGTACACGATTTGCAAGTATGTGAAGAGCTGGCAGCCAGAGTCGTGCTGGGGCGAGGGGGTTGTGTGGTCCCCGAATTATGGGTCCCAATAAAGCTCTTTAGTATTATTAAAAAGTATTTTTTAAGAAAAAACAATCTAACATAGAAAACTTTGTCGTGTAGCAAAGTACATCGTACGGACAAGGCACGAAGGGGCCACGGCAACACCGACCGCGCCGAGCATAATTAGCAGAAACATCTCTCTCCAATCATTTTTGGCAAAACCCACCACTCCTATTCCTTGCTTTTCGTAATCAGGGGCAAAGATTGCTTCTATGACGTCATGCATCTCTCCACGCCCTCCACCGTAGCGCGTGATAGTCTTGACATGTCCACTCACTATCGATAAGCTTAACATGGCAGTTTGAAAACGCGTCCACAAGTGTTTTTAAAAAATTAAAAAACAATTTTGTTTGAAGTTTTTTTTTTTAGATTATGCTGTATTAAAAATAATTTTTTAAAATATAAAAAAATTATCTTGATATATTTATTTAAATAAAAAATAATTTAAATAATAATTGTTTAATATTATCTTTATATCAACTAAAACTAAATTGTTGTTTCAAACTATCTTGAAAGTAAATTTTTATTAGAGATGATTATTTTTGGTTCAATTCAGTTTTTATCAAAATAAAATAACTAAATCAAAATTTTTTAAAAAATAAAATGAAACTGGTTCAAAATGACCAGTTTCTATTCGTTCGGTTTTTTTTCCGGTTTGGGTTCGATTCGGCTTTTTCGGTTTCAGGCTTATAAAACCGAAACTGAACCGATCAATTTTTTTAAAATTTTTATTGATTTTGTTTTACAGTTCAGTTTTTTCAGTTATTTTTTTCCGGTTTAATCGGTTTTTCAGTGTTTTTGGTCATCCATAATCTTTACATCAACTTGTTTTATTTAAAAATAAATAATATATTTTTTTAAAATAATAATTATAATATTTGTATCCCAGAAGTAAAAAAATAGATTACACCTCTTATTTATATAAATTGTTTTAATTTTGTGTCTATCTCTTTGACATTAACTTGTCCATTTAGAATTCTTATATTTAACAAGTTGATTGAATGAGATTTTTTAGAGATTATATCATTGGGAAAATATAAATTTATATGAGAGTACGGTGATAAGTATTTTAAGAAATATCAAGATCAAACAACATAATATGGAGGGTGATAAAACATATTAATATGTGCAGCCTTCTAAACTAGTTTAAAAACGATGTTATATATGTTAAAAATAAAGTAAACTATAATTTAGTCTCTATATTATATAAAATAAATAATTTAATTTTTTATTTTTTTAAATCAATTAGTTATTTTTTTATATTAGGAACCACTAGCAAAAATTGAAAGTAAATTCCAATGCCGGCTTAGCATTTCACCAACAAATCACTAGCAAAGAACCCAGTCAACTATTAACGTATATGAAAATCAAGAATTAATTTCAAGATATTTATTTATTTATAGATAGAGATAGGGGTGATCATTTTCAGTTCAATTCGGTTTTTATAAATAAAAAGCAACCAAACCAAAATAAAAAATTAAAAAAAACAAAACAAAACCGATTCAAACAGACCTGTTTCGGTTCGGTTCAGTTTTTTTAGATAAAAACTGTTTCAAACCGATTTGGCTTGGATTTTTCATTTTGGCTCGGTTTTTTAGGTGTAGCTCGGTTTTTTTCCTATGTTTTTTGTTTGGGTTCGGTTCAGTTTTTTTTTTTAAAGCTTATAAAACTAAAATCGAACCGAATTGATCGGTTTTTTTAAAATTTTAATTAGTGTTTTTTCCTATCTGTTTTTTTATTTTTTTCTCACCTCTAAGACAGAAACTAGGTTATAATTTACTCTTGAGAGTTACACTTGGTATTTAATCTAAGCATGAGCGTGGGACTTTTAATTATATAGTTCACGTGTCTGTCATTCCACCACAAATTCGAGATACGTGGAGTTTTCCTTAATTCAACATATTATATACTAAATTAAGTAAATCGATCAGAACTAAAAAGGGGGGGGGGGGAATCATATACAATAGAAATGGTTGTATTATAAAGCGCGTGATTTCCCTTGGGCTTAAGGCTATGATTCGATCCGCACAGACCTATTTTAACCCAATCCAGGGTCGAGCGAGTCGTTGAAAAATGTGGACAGCTAAAGAAGTCTGGCCCGATTATGAAAGTCGGACCAACCTAAATAAATAACCTTCTCTTTCTTAAATCTTAATTGTTTATTCTTGTTTTTGGGCCATTTAATTGCGTTAAATTACTGATCCACCTCTCCATTATTAGTATACAGTTTGCCAGGGGGGGAAATATTTAATTTTATAGATCACGGTTTGTGGTATTCTTCGATAAGTGTGCTTCAGTTTTTTTGGGATATTGACGGGGAAAAAAAGTCATAAAATTTGACATGACTGAGGAAGCATGCATTATGTTTTAATGTTTTTCAGTTAATAATCCCGTGATTGCTGGGGTAAGTTGTTGATGCAGAATATTATTTGAATTGGTCTAGATTTCTCACCATGTTTTTAGAAAGTAATAACGTGAAGTTTGATTTTCTATTTTTCCTCAATAAAGGCTTATATATATAGTTATTAGTGACTGAATAAAATGTGATTCATCCTTTAAATATTGTGAGTTAACCATTTATCAGAAGTAGAAAAGTTAACAAATGGTATTAAAGCTACCATCACAGGAGCCTGATTAAGTGTTCTAAGAAACTACAGTTTCTCAAGGAAGAAGCAAGAGTAAGTAAGTGATCAAACAAAAAAGAGAGTGCAGAATTATAGCAACAGAAAACAACAGCTTTGTTCAACCAGCGATTCCATGGTTTGATGATCATTACAATTATTGGGTTATGCATGTGGAGAATTTTCTCAAGCCAAAAGAGTATTGGGACTTGATAAAAAAACAAGATACTTGTAGCAATAGAAAAAGCAACAGAAACACAATGTAAGCTCATTGCAGATTTGAAACTAAAATATTTATGCCAATGATAGCTTGTTGTAGTTGCGGTTGCTTTTCAAATAATTTTTTGTGCCAAAATGTATGCCAATGATTTTTTTTATTTAAAAAAAAATCATTTTGGATATTAGTACATCCAAATGATTTGAAAACACAAAAAACTTATTAATTTGAAGTTAATAAAAAAAATAAAAAAAAAATTAAATTTTTTCAAAAGCGCTTTTGAAACGGAGAAACAAACAGAAGTCAAGAACTATCTATTCCAAGCTATAGATAAAAATATTATTAAGACCATTCTCAATAAGGAGACTGCAAAGGCTACCTAGGATTCGATGAGATTAAAGTATCAAGGCTCTACAAAGGGGAAACGTGCTTAGTTACAAGCTTTGAGAAGGGAATTTGAGATTCTTGGCATGAAGGAGGGTGAAAAGGTCAATGAATACTTTGCCAGAACACTGATCATTGCAAATAAGAAGAAGACATATGGAGAAAAAATGGAGCAAAGTGTGATCATTGAAAAAATCTTAAGATCAATGACTCTTAAATTCAATTATGTTATGTGTTCGATCGAAGATCTAATGATTTGTCTACTATGACCATAGATAAACTTCAGAGCAGTTTGTTGATCCACGAATAGAGAATGCATAGATAGAAGGAGGAAGAACATGTTTTGAATATCATTAATTCAGAAAATGATAGAGGAAAAGATTAATACAAGTTTGAAGAAAGAGGAAGAGCTCGTGGGAATTTTAGAGGAAAAGGTTGAAGCAAAGGTAGGCAACCTTTCAATAAAGCTCTTGTGGAATGTTTCAACTGTTACAAACTTGGTCACTATCAATATGAGTGTCCTCATTTGAGAAATGCTGTTAATGTCATACATCAAGATGAATAATTAAACAACAAAAAAGAATGTCTGGTATTTAGACTTCAGGTGCAGTAACCATATGTGTGGTATCAAAAGTTTTTTTTTTCAAATCTTGATGAAAAGTTCAAATAATCTGTGAAACTTGGAGACAATTCAAAGATGATGGTGATGGGGAAAGGAAATATCAGACTCTAAGTGGGTGGCATGACTCGGGTAATCACTGAAGTTTATTTTGCACCTGAGTTAAAAAATAATCTTCTGAGTGTTTGCCAACTACAAGAAAAAGGTCTCACCATTCTTATTCAAAATGGTATGTGTAATATTTATCATCCAAGAAGGGGATTAATTATGCAGTCTAGAATGTCAACAAATAAAATGTTTGTTGTGTTGGCTTCAATAATGCCTCAAGTTACAACATGTTTTCAAACTGTGACTAAAGACAACTCACATTTATGGCACTGTCGATTTGGACATCTTAGCTTCAAGGGACTAAGAACTCTTATCTATAAAAATATAGTCAAAGGACTACATTCTCCAAGCTTCATCAAAGGTGTGTTTAGATTGCATGGTGGGAAAACAACATCGAGAAGTTATTCCCAAGATGAGCCTGTGGAGAGCTTCACAACGTCTTCATGCTGATATCTGCAGACCTATCAAGCCTGAATCACAATCATAAAATGTATTTAATTAATTTTATTAATGACTATAGTAGGAAGACCTAGGTTTATTTCTTATCAAATAAATCTGAGGCATTTGATGTATTTAAGAAGTTCAAAGCACTTGTTGAAAAAGAAACCGGTAATTCTATTGTTACCTACGTACTGATAGAAGTGGAGAATTCACCTCATTGGAGTTTAATCAATTTTGCAGCACAAATGAAATAACTAGGCAACTTACTACCTTTTAAACACCCCAACAAAATAGGGTGGCTGAGAGAAAGAACCGCACTGTCATGAACATGGTGCATAACATGTTGTTAGGAAAACAAATTCCTAAGGAGATTTGGTCTGAGGTTGTCAATTGGGCGATACATAAATTGAATCAAAGTCCAACTTCAGCTGTAAAGGAGGTAACATCTGAAGAGGCTTGGAGTGGTAACAAACCTTCTGTATATTATTTTAGAGTATTTGGATGCATTGCTCATGTCCATATTCCAGAAAAACGAAGATCAAAGTTGGATGATAAAAATGAGAAATGTATCATGTTAGGTGTAAGTGAGGAGGCCAAAGCATATAGGTTATACAATTTGGTTTCAAAAAAAGTGATAATTAGTAGCGATGTGGTATTTGTCGAAAATGAGAAATGGGAGTGGGAAAAAAGCAATGAAGAGATAGAAGTTTATGTATTAGAGTGGGGTGATGAGGAAGAAATCATGACTCAAGAATCTGAAGAAGGTATGAATGTTGAGATTGAAGAAGTAGACAGTGTGAATGCTGAGATTAAAGAAGTAGACAAAGGAGGTTTTAATTCTCCATCTGGAGACTTAAATGCAAATACAGAAGGTTATTTAAATCTATTTCAAGGGAGGAACAAAAGATAGCCTTCTTGGATGCAAGATTATGTGTCAAGTGAAGGTTTATTAGAAGAAGATGAGATTGAAATTTTGGTGATGTTTGCTACTTCAGAAGACCCTGCATGCTGAGATTGAAGAAGTAAACGGTGTGAATGCTGAGATTGAAGAAGTAGACAGAGGAGGTTTTAATTCTCCATCTAGAGACTTAAATGCAAATACAAAGGGTTCTTTAAATCTATTTCAAGGGAGGAACAAAAGATAGCCTTTTTGGATGCAAGATTATGTGTCAGGTGAAGGTTTATTAGAAGAATATGAGATTGAAATTTTGGTGATGTTCACTACTTCAGAAGACCCTGCATGCTTCGAAGATGTTGTCAAGAGTTTGAAGTGGAGAGAAGTAATGACATTATAGATCAAAGCCATCGAAGAGAATGAGACCTGGGAGTTAACAACATTACCAGAAGAAGCAAAGAAAATATGAGTGAAATGGGTGTATAAGACCAAGCTTAATGAGAAAGGTGAGGTTGACAAGTTTAAGGCTCGTCTCGTGGCAAAGGGTTACTCACAACAGCATGGTATTAATTACAGTGAGGTGTTTGCTCCGGTGGCCAGATGGGATACTATCAAAGTGGTTCTTGCTTTTGCAACACAAAAGGGATGGTATGTGTATCAATTGGATGTAAAAAATGTGTTCTTGCATGGAGAATTAAATGAAGATGTATTTGTTGATCAACCACAAGGGTTCACAAAAAAGGGAGAAGAACATAAGGTTTACAAACTTAGAAGAGCTTTGTATGGACTCAAGCAAGCTCCCCAAGCTTGGTATAGCAAAATTGAAGGGTACTTCATTAAAGAGGGTTTTGAGAAATGCTACTGTGAACACACACTATTTGTGAAAACTGAAGATGGAGGTAAGATTCTCATTGTAAGCCTTTACGTGGATGATTTGATTTTTACTGGAAACAATGAGGATATGTTTGAGAGATTTAAGAAGTCGATGAAGAAGGAATTTACCATGTCTGATCTTGGTAAAATGAAGTATTTCCTTAGTGTAGAAGTCATAAAGGATCATCATGGAATATTTATCAATCCAAAAAAATATGCTCATAAAGTGTTGGAGAGATTTGGGATGCTGAATAGCAACTTAGTGAAGAATCCAATCATTCCAAGTTCCAGATTGTCAAAGAATGAGGGAGGAGCTATTGTAGATACCACAATGTTCAAGCAAATGTTAGGCAGCCTTATGTATCTAACTGCTTCCAAGCTAGACTTCATGTACTCTATTTGCTTAATTAGTAGATATATGGGGAGGCCTACTGAAATACATTTGCAAGCTGCAAAGAGAATTCTAAGATATTTGAAGGGAATGACTTGAGTTGGGGATTGCTTATAAAAGAGGTGGAGAAGAAGAATTGGTGGGGTTTGCTGACAGTGATTATGCAGGAGACATTGATGATAAGAAAATCACTTTTGGATACACCTTCATGCTTGGAACTGGAGCAGTTTCTTGGTCTTCAAAGAAGCAACCAGTTGTGACCTTGTCCACTACAAAGGTTGAATTCATTGTAGCAGCATATTGTGCATGCTAGGGAGTTTGGTTGAGACGAGTTCTTGAAAAGTTGGGACATATTCAAAGTAAATGCACAACCATTTTCTGTGATAACAATTCGGCCATAAAACTATCAAAAAATCCAGTCATGCATGGGAGGAGCAAACATATAGATGTAAAGTTTCATTTTTTATGTGACTTGACAAAAGAGAAAACTGTGGAACTGGTGCACTACAATACACAAGAACAACTTTCTAATATAATGACAAAACCTCTCAAATTGGAAGCGTTCTTACAGCTGCGTGACAGGCTTGGTATGTGTTTGAAGTCAGTAAACTGATTGCAGTTCTGCAATTCAATTTAAAGGAGGATATGGTGAAGCATGCATTAAGTTTTAATGTTTTTCAGTTAATAATCCCCTGATTGTTGGGGTAAGTTATTAATGCAGAATATTATTTGAATTGGTCTAAATTTCTCACCATATTTTCAGGAAGTAATAACATGAAGTTTGTTTTTCTGTTTTTCCTCTGTAAAGGCTTATATATACAACCATTAGTGATTGAATAAATTGTGCTTCATCCTTTAAATATTATGAGTTATCCATTTATCAGAAGCAGGAGAGTTAACAATGATTCAATAAATATCGAGTTGATTCCAAACTTGATTTACATTAGGCTATATTAAATAATTTTTTTAAATCAAAATAAATTATTTTAATTTTTTTAAAATCATAGCTTAAATTGACCTATAAAACAACTTGTCGAACTAACTATCCATTCTTGATATTCTATTATAATCAACAAATTTATCACTTCTTATTAAAACATATAATTATCCATTTAAATGTATAAACTTTTTAGTTTTCAACTAGAATCTTTCTCGATAATAATAAAAAAGGAAGAAAAAACTTAATATGGTAGCGTATTACGAGAGATCAAACTACTATGGGAAAAAAAAACGTTGACTCTTCTTCCAAGTGCATTGAAGGCACGGCAACAAGCTGTATCTTGATACGGGTAAGCATGGTATATATATTTCGAACACGAATATATAAGCAACTGCACATTATAAATTTTGAAAAGTTTTGATTATGTTTATTTTTGTATTTTAAAGATATTTTAGAAAAAAATTGAGATTTTTTTTTTTCAAATTAATATATTTTTTAATATTTTTAAATTATTTTGATTTGCTAACATTAAAAATAATTTATTTTTTAAAAATTATTATTTTAATATATTTTTAAATAATAATCACAACAACACTCACCTAATCTATTCCATGTCATATTTATGAGCTGCAGCTACCCAACAGCCATCTGTGGTGTCGTGTCTCCCCTGTGGTAGGTAACCAGACATTAGAAGGGTGTCCTTGAATCACTGGGGGGAAAATCCGTTGTCCGCCAGCAAATAGTAAAGGCACTGTCCCTTTGTAAAGGCAAGCATATTGAAATATGGCACTCAAATATGATTATTTAATGCGTTCCTCTGTTCATGGTCCAACTTTGCGACTCTTTTTTTTTTTTTTTTTTTTTTCCCCTTTTAGTTTATCAACATCTTCTATTCCTATTTTCATTTTGACCAGGCAGTTGACCAAATACGGTATACGTACATGGATGTATAAGATAAAAACTTATTTTAGTGCATTTTTAATGAAAAAATATTTTAAAAAATCATGCATTGCAATCATAAACACCCCATCATTAAAAAACAAAGCATTTAAAAAACAATTAATTCAAATTCTACCTTTTTGAATCCCATACACATTAAAAGATGTTTGGTATTAAGATAGTTTTTATTTTTTTTACAATTCTATAAAATAGAATATTTGGTTAATTAAATAGTTTTTATTTTTTTACACAGGACCTCACACGTGATTACATCTCAAACATTAAATAGAAGCTATATTAACATGTTTTTTTTATTCATAAAAATTTATTTATTTTACATGCAAGAATCAATCCTGTAATAATTTAAATCAACTACATATTTTTAAAATTTATTTTTCAAAATCACAACAACAATTTTTTTTAAAAAAAAACTTATTTTTAAAAAAACTGCAACAGTAAAAATTACACACTGAAAAAACAGAAGGGATGCTATCTCCGGTAGGATATATTGAAATGTGGCATGAATTTATTAGGAACTTTATATTGAATAATGAAAACTTTATAGGTTGGGGAATGTTTTGTATAGGAATGTAATCTTTGTGAGATTGGGATTACGATTAATCCTCTAGACTAATGTATATTTTTCTAAATATCTTGACTATAATAATAATAATAATAATAATAATTTGTTTATGAACGTAGACATAACTGAATTAAGTAGAATTTATGTGATTTCTTTTTTGTTTACTGAAATATTTTTATATCTATGTATTTGAAATACAGATCACCATGAACAGAGAAAAATCTAATTATTTTTGCCTCGCGTAAAGTTTTTGAATCCACGAAGCTATTTTTACTGCCCACTTTTTCCTTTTCTTTTTCTTTTTCTTTTTTCTTCGAGATTTTTATTTTCTTCCAATCATTCATGTACGTAAAGAACTGCAATTGTAAAAGCAATCTACAGTGATGATTGTCACAGGTTGTGAGTTGATGTCAACTGTAAAACACAATTAGGAGAATAATTCAGTCTCCCACGAAAGCTCGTCATCTTTTACCATGTGCTGGACGAAGCTTGAATTTTCAACTTCAAGTGTCAATGTGAATAAATCTCTCTCTTCTCCTCCCTTTTTCCTTTTCTTTTTCCTTGATCTCTGTGGGATCCATCATATATCCTCTTGTCCTTCCTCTCCCATTATTTATTTCTTCTCAATTCTGATTGTTAACCTAGAAATCCTGAAAGCTGATTGCGGGCTTCCATTTTCTTGCGCCAAGTCTCGTCAACAGCTTAACCACGTCGAATTAGAGGAGTTTGTGCAAGCTGCACGGCCAGCTGCCACATGACATTTTTTTCTTTCTGCAGGAAGAAATTCCACAGTTTCTAATACAGGCACTGGTGTAATGGCAATTTGTGTTCCAAGGACATGGCATGGTGGCAAGGGTTTAAGATTTGTATAATACATTTCAGCAATCTCGAGTTAAAATGTACATTTTTTTAAAAAAAAATTAGAGTTTCTACTCGTTTATTTAAACTTATAAAATATTTTTAAAGAATGAGGTTTTTCTCAAATAAAAAAAAAAAAAGTAATGGCAATTTGCCTGCTGCAGAATTTGGCAGAAGGGCCTCTAGGTCTAGATGGAGGGAGCGGACCACAGCGCAAGGCACTCGCAGTCCTTTTTCCTTTTTAGAACACAGTCTTCCTAAGATTTGTTCCACCAACAATCACAGTGATCATTAACACTAGCAGGACTCCATTGCAAAGAACACGATTTATTGCTCGAGAACTGAGTCCTTATATTTGTTGAACTGCATGGATTAAGTTATGATGATTTGCTCTACAAAACTACAGTAGCTTGGCCAGGGCATAACATAAATCAACAAAACCAACCCACAAACCACCTTACCAGGAGAGGCCAAGTGGCGTGGTTCAATCGGAGGACAATGGGATGCCGGTTACGGGAGGTGTTGATCTGGGTTGTTAACGCCTGATTTGTCTCATGCTTTGGCTCTTTCCATTCACTCCCATCGCTAAGGTTAGACCCTTTTTTTTTTTTTTTTTTTCCCAAAAGCTGTTAGGGCTTTCACTCCTACCATCAATGTAGCTTGTGAGTGGGCCCTTTTCTGGACATTTGTGAGCCATTTGGGGCCCATTTCTGCCCCGACGCCAGTTTCACAGGTACACAAATTCTTGCATGTATATGTGTATACACATTTTACTTCATTTGTGTTCTGTTCCTGCGCTGCAGGAAATTTGGTGAGGGGGCTGGGTCCCTTTTTCAACCTTTTGCATACAGCCTGGATATGGGACCCCTCTTGACCAATTTGTTTTTATGGGAAATAGCAGCCACAAATTGTGAGAGAGGTGACGGTGATGTTAGGGAAGGGGTCAGGGGAGGAGATGATCAAAATATTATAAAAACCAAAGGTGATTTACTAGAGAAATAAGCCAATATATATATGGTTGAGAAAAGAGAAAATGTCCATGTACAGAAGACCCAAGAAAAGATGCGCGGGAGAGAGCACCTGACGCGGGGTGACTGGGGCATCCGTTTGATTAGAAGCAAACAATTTTAAGAAACCAACAACAGAAGTTGCAGAAAGGTAGAGAAAATAACAGGATCAAATTCCATATATTTGGATTTTCTTATTTAAAAATCAAATTGTTCATAACTCAACCAACTTGGATGGAATTGTCATGAATCTTAAATCTCAAAACACAAACCCCTCCCTCACGCTTTGAATACTAACAAAACATGCTATCAATTTATGATGGTCACAAGAAGATGTTAGGAAATGTTGAAATGGGCCATCTTGAACGTGTAATATGGTCTCCATGTGGAAGTACACTCGGCACTCGAGAGCTATGTATGTATGTATGTATGTATGGAACTGGAACAATGTCATGACAAATAAAATAGACAAAAACATGCTGCTAGAAGAAATAGGATGCTATATAGAGGAGGCTAAAGACAACGTCCTTCGGTTTCGCTGTTTACACTGCCATGCGATGATGAACACTGGGCCAAGGATCAAAATGTACCTAGAACACAGACCAATCAGTCTATCAGCTGCGAGAACCAATGGTATGAATATACATAGCCACATACACCAAAATACACGCCTCGCTTGTAAGAATAAGTGAGAGAGAGATCGTTTTTAATTCTACAGGATGGCTCTTCAATACCACGAATGCACGTAGTTTTTGAAATGGCTAGTTGAAATAGCCAGAAACATGGTAGAGATTCTGTAATACCTTGAATGAAGGGGTAGTTAATCAGTTGTCGGAAACAGGTTGCATCGGGTCCTCAAGGAATTCTGTCCATCCTCTCCCATGGAGTAGCTAGAGACAGGCGTATGGACGAACGTAGCTGCTCAACATGCTTCATTCTGTCTGGTATGATGGAGATGTTCTTCAACAGTTGAATCAAAAACAAATAAATTAAATGGTCGTGTCCATGCTGTATAGCAGCAGTGAAAAACCAGCCGAAACATCTCCTGTTAATTATACATATACAAGTAAAAACGATTTCTTTTTTTTTATTCTGAGAATCGAGATCAAGCGACACTCCAAAATTGTCCTGAAAGCTACCTCGCAATTGATTGCAAGGTGACAAAAGGGAACAAACCTTTTATCCGATGGACACCAGTAGAACAGCCCATACATACACACCTACGAAGTGCATGGACCCTAGCCTTTTGGTTCTCCTGTTCCCGAACAACCTCCTAGATGATGATTTGACAGGTTAGTCTCCCCCACCCCATCATATCTATCATATCTTTGCCCTCAATCGCTACAACTCTTGTCTTCATTACACCTGGTCGTCTCTGATTCATTTCTCCTCTCTGTCTCCCACGACACCGCCGCCCGCTTCTTTTCCCTCCAGTTTCAAAATCTCCCCCCCCCCTTGCGTGGCAGCTATCCGTCATGCCCACCTCATCCCCTCCCCGATGCTCCGAGCCTGATCCAAATTCACCACCAAGCCCCCTCCTTCGCCGGCCAAAATTACGACACATCCCCGATGCGAGTTAGTTTTCACTTCGACAAAACTCATTTCCTGTCCATCAGATTTCTGTAATAGGTTATCTAGAATTACTGATCTCCTGTGTATCCAATGGATTCTTAGATAAATTAACCGTCTCCAGATTAAAATGCTTGCCAAAAATCCCCATTACAAATTAGATCCAAACCCAAAAAAATCTGGGTGAGCTTCCTCCAATGTTACATTGCCAGTTCTCGAAGCTTTTTTTTGAGGCAGTGTAGAAAAATGGATAATCCCTTCCATTTTCTAATGCACAGTAAAGGAGAGTTGAATTGTTTATGCGACACGCTGTGTTTTTTGAAGAATTAATTTTTTTATTTTAAATTAATTAAAAATAATTTTAATATATTGATTTCATAAATAAATTTAAAAAAATAAAAAAAAATACTATTTTAACACATTTTAAAATAAAAAACAATTGATTTGTGTCAAAAACTTATCCCACCAAATCCTTTTAAAAGTTTATTTGAAAATATAATTGGGTTAGTTTTTAAAATATTTTTTATTTAAAAGTATATTAAATAATATTTTTTATTTTTTTAATATTATTACATTAATATATTTTAAAAAAATTAAAAATTTTAATTTTTAAATAAATTTTTTAATTTTTTTAGAAATAGAATTAAATACGACACCGAGAAGCCCATCATATTCTAACAGAAACAACTAGATAATCAAGGATTTTCACAAGGGTAGTTTTGTCAAGAAAAAAGAGAGGGAAAGGCTGATCATTAGATTTCCGGTGTGACCCCATTAGTTTTCATGCACAGATGATTTACGAGAATAATTGAAACATCATTAGACCTCACATGAACACCCAGTTTACATTTTGACCAAAAAGCCCAGCCAATAACAAAATTATGACCCATGAAAAAATATCACTTTATAGTAAATAAAAATTATATGAAGATTAATCAATTCAATAAAGTAATATAACAAAATCCCTCTTCCCTTCATTTTTATCCAATCCCGTCCGTTCATTTTATAATCAACGCATAAAAACAAGCCTAAAAAAGGAGGCCTTTTTACTTTTCTCCCTCTAATGAAGGTAATAGAAGCAGGAGAGAGTATCTAAGGCGCTGGGTAATGGTCTTATCTACGGTTCCTGTACATCCGGTGCAGTAGATCTTAGCCTCTTAATAATCGGTTCAGTTTCAGGGGCTTGGCTGCTGGCCGAGATGGGATTCTCGGAACGCGTGCTACAGCTCCCACAAGCAGTGGCTGCGTCGAGCACTCCAGCTGGGCTAGCCGGATCAACTAGGGCATCATCCGATAAATCCTTAAGCCGAGCCGTCGGACACGTGTCGATCAGGTATTCCTCTATTAGTTGGTGACAGCTTCTCACCATTTCCTTCAAAAAGATCACATTATAGTTTTTATTACACAGATTTCAATATCTCTCAGTTAATTCTCGTAAAGGTGGTGAGTATTCGGGAAAATAAATAAATAAATATATATATTTCCAGAAAAGACCCTACTGACAACAAAAATTATCAATTACGCCCCAAAGATTATAAATATTTACCCTGTTTACTCTCTCATGAAAGAACTGCCCAACACCAGCCTTCAATGGTATAGTATCAAAATTCTTTCCCGCAGCGGATATCACCGCAGCAGCTGCCACCGTCGACGGTGCAAAACCCAAGAAATCAATCACTGAAAAAATCCCAAAAAGATTTCAAAATGTTTCATAAAAATTGTCAAACGTCAATCAGATTTTGGTGAGATTTGAATTACCACGGATGGTGTTGAGAATGAGATCCGATGAGTTTTTCAAGACCCGATTGAAATTCCCGGGTTTTGTAGAGGAACAAGAAGGGAGCTTTGAAATGAAGTAATCAAGATAATCGAATGGAGTGATTGATCGTAATCTCCAATTGAGATTGGCCATGACCCGAAGCTCCATTTTTTGAATGTTTTTGGGCTCAAATATGAATCCAGGTTCAAGTATTTGAAGGTCTAATAACAATGGCACGTCAGGTTCTTCCATTTTCGCTGCTAAAGACAAGCATGCCACTGATAGTAGCTGAAACGGCCACCCATTTTCCTGTTTCAATTAAGAAAACCCGAGCTTTAGATCAATAAGATAATAAAAATCACTCTTTTGTGTAAAATGTGAATTCACTTTCCCGCTAAATCTGATATTTTAAAGGGAAAGTTGAATGGGATATTTTGAAGATAAATATGGAACGTTCCTGGAAAAACCGATATTTTCTCGGGCGAGAATGGAGTTTAGCAGGAAAAGGGCAAAAAAGAAGGGAGGGTGATCTATTATTTATTTACCGGAAGAGAATAAGAGGAAAGAAAACGGTCGAAGTAATTGACGGAGAGTAACGCCGTTAATGGCCTGAACTCGTAGTGTGCATACACCTGCATTGCCAAAGCAATAGATATCACCACCACATCAATACATACACACGTGTAGACACCTACGTATCTATACACCTGTAGGTACCTTGAGGATCCAGTTGATGGAATCTTGGCGAGCCGTGATGTCAATGGAGCGGTGACGGCAACGATGGAGATAATCCGACAAGGGCATAAAGTGAGATTCAGAGTCAATCAGTTTGGTGATGGTATTCTCATCGGATGATGGAAAAAGGATGATGGATCGTGATGGTGGTGGGAATTGAGGGTGGCTAGAGATCCACGTGTCGGCATCCTGTTGGACCACCTCACTGGCATCCTCCCCACAGTACAGGCTGTTAAGTGCAGAGGCAGAGTGGTCCGGGAAGTGGGAGTGGGAGTGGGAGTGCGAGCGAGAGTGAGACATAGTGAGGGTGGCTATGGGTGGTTAATGGCAGGACAACGGCATTGGTAGCGGCGGAAAGAGGGAGGAAGAGAGTGTTAGTGGTGTTTGGTGGTGGATGTCTAGTTTTGGACATGGCTTGGTTATGGGTCTTCTGGGGATAACATGTTTCGGGTGGATGCTGTTGTTGTGTGCGTCTCTCTCTCTTCCTCTCTTGATGGGTTTTCTTTTTTTGTTTGTGTCTGGCTCTGCAGAGCTTTGAATAATGGAGGAGAGAGTGTGCGTGTGTCGAGGGATGAGAAAATGGAGAGGGGCGTGCCGTGTATCGATCTTTTCACGTGGGTTTATGAATGGTGATTTTGTTTTGACCAAAATTAAATGGAGAGCTTTTTGCAACTTATGGTTTACTTTCCCTTTTCTCTTTTGTTAATCTCGCAATTATTGTAAAGTTTCCACCCATTCAAAACTGCTTTCCACCTTCAAAATTATCAAATTTATATTTTTTTATATGTTTTTTTTTTTTTATATATAGATGATGCAAAGTATAAATGAAAATCTTAATAGAATATTTTAATATATTTTTAATAAATTTACTTTCCCTTCATTTGTGTGTTGAACCTACCTCCATTGTCTGTTACGGGCAACACAGCATTTCTATTTAATTGGTAGCCTCAAGTAAATAGAACTATACCATCATGTGCATAAATGCATGTAAAGAGATAAAAAGGAAGAAACAAGGGTGCGCTTAATCTAGGCGCAGTGCGAGTAGATCGCTTTGGAGATTTTACTCTACACAAGAATTATTGTTCCATGGATCGACATATTAAATGTTTTGTGCTAAAATTAAGGCAAGTTTACCAATGAAATGTTCATTTAATGGTTAAAACATTAATATATCCTTGTAAATATAAAAAATAAAAGTTTAGTTTTCAAGAAAAAGCATTTATTAGAAAGAGAGTTATGAACTTTAAATGAGATTAGTCTCATTCTTTAAAAAGATATAAAGATACCTGCATAAAGAAAAAAAAAAAAAAAAAACAAGGGTTAGCCTCCTAAAAAGGTAGTTTTTTTTTTATGTCAGTTTTGTATTCCATTGTGTTTTAAAAATATATTTAACTTTAAAAATTTAAATTTATGTTTTTTTAATTAAATATTACCTTACCCAACACGAAATTAAGCGGCAGGCCCTGTACAACTTGTCCAACAAAGATGTAGAAATCTTTCCGATAACAAATAAGATATCAAAGTTTTTCAGCCTAACAAGGGAGATCGAATTTTACTAACATAGTAAAATGTCACCGCTGTTGATCAAATATCAATACACAGGGAGTTGTTGACTTTTTGTCCTAGCTGTAAAGCCCCTATAGGCTGAAGATATCTTGAGTGACCCCGCTCACAGTCAAGCCCATGTGTTCCGTACACTTTGTATATGGGAACTAGGGTTGATGTATCGTGTATTTGGCTGTCAAATACCATCGTATCGAAGCACAGGCTCACCACATTATTGACCTTCGAGATTTGCAACTGTTACAATTTGGTTTCATTCTCTCCAGACCACCTTTTACTTTTCTTTTCTTTTGTCTTCTTCCATGGAGCGGGGCGGCCGGATAATGCAAGGTGCTTCTCCTTGCACAGAGCCTGATGGCATTTCTTAGATTTTGAATTCTTTTGTGTTCTTAAATCATGCTAACAATGTAAAAAAAAATAAAAAATCTGGGAAGGAAGCTGATTTTACTGAGGAATTTGCATTTCTTTTGTCGAAGTAGCAGATTTTACTCCAAATGACTTGACAGCTTCTCTTCTCTTCTCCTTTGTTACCTAACTGGCGCGCTAAACAAATAACCTTTTTTGCCAACTTATTAATCAGCGTTTGCATGCTATTTATGGTTTTGTGCCTTAATAAATCGAGGACAGGTCTCACCGTGTGATGTGATATGATATGACCTTGATTTTTTTTTTTTTTTTTAGTTTTTCGCCCGTGACATTATTTTGATTTAAACCACGCTCATCTGCTTCTTGCTCGAGTCTCTGCGGGCTTCAGCAACATATAACACATAACACAGTTAGAATTTATGTTCGGCTTCTTCTCCTTTTCTTTTTTTTAATGTATTTTTAAGTTAAAAATACTTTTAAAAACAAACTTTACCTGCACAAAAAGTACTCATGTTTACACGACGGGTCGCTGTGCATCCACAGTGAACTGAAAGGTATACAAAAGGTCGCCAAAACCCCATCAGTAGTTCATTTGTGAAAAGGTACTCTGAGGTTGCAATCATACGGCATGGGAATGCAATTCTTTATGGGGTTGTCGCAAATATAATTGAACCCTCGACTGCTAAACATCCAGGATCACATGCCAACACTCTGAACCTTCCATGAATCGAGGCATTCTGACAATCAAACTGTAAGGCAAGGAATGATGAATGAGGAGGAAAGACAGCTAGAAGGAATCAGAAATTCCAGTTCAACATGATGGAGCATGGACCAAACTGATTTCAACACAAAATTTTCAATCCCCGAATTCTACCATGCTTTCTTGTCGAAGTGACACTTAAAAAGGCCTTAGACTTGGGAGTTCTACACTCCTGTTCTAATACTTCATGTTCCTCCTGTTCAACGGGAATTGGGTCCAGCAGATGACCAGGGAAAAAGGGCTTCGAGATTTTAGTCACTATTCACTCCCTGACTCGTTTCTGAAAATCGTGAAAAGTCCTCCTGAGAGGATGATGCGATATGGAAGATAAACTTTTTGTCACGATTGAACTTTAAAGGTGTGGCAATGGCCAAGCCACATCGCTTTGCCAAAATGTACTCCACAGTACACACACACAAAAAAAAAAAAAAAAAAGGGCATCTGATTGAGACTAAATTCTATTTCATACACCTTCAAAAGTGATTTTTGAGAAATTACAACACCAGCTCTCACACAAAGCTACATAAAAACCTGCTGTAAAAGAATTTAGCTATGGTGAATTGCATTCTAGCATCTGTAGGAAAAACGGATGTTAGGTTCATCCAAATAAAATAAAAAGAAAAGAAATCCTTGGCAATCAAAAAGGCCAATTCACAAAGCACGACAGATTCTTATTCTCATAAAAGAAGCGAGATAAAAAGGTTCATCACAAGCTAAAATTAAAAATATGACATGCATTATCTTCGAGAATGCGTAATAAAGCTACCATCAATTTCGCATTATCTTCGAGAATGCGTAATAAAGCTACCATCAATTTCTTATAAAGGCACATGAATTAGGTTCACTCTGTTACTTGTTTATCGTGAATAAAATTCTATCTGCAGTAAATTTTTCAAAGATCATTACTGTTTGCATTTAATATTTATAAATATTATTGCAATCACATGTTTAGACTACCAAGTTGGTGTGTCTGGCTTAACTATTCCTATACAATGTAATTCTCATTTTGATATATAACATTGTTGCCCTAACAATGAAATACTAGGAGAGCAACAAATTCAGAATTTTGTTTATTTTCACTTCTTTTCAGCTTTTCTTTGATGGCAAGGAAGAGCTCCAAAATTAGAATGAAGGGAAAAACCTGTATAGAACTCCTCACTCCTGGTGTCTTGCCTAAAATATCTGAACCTCTCCCACCAGTACCTGCCACTGTCTCAGCGGGTTGTGATGTGCAACAAACTGTGAGTGCAGTCCAAGAAACAAGCAACTAAAATTGCCACTGTTGCTGGAGAGGAGAAGATCACTTGCATTATGTCGTTGAACTGAAGAAATCAGAACTTCATCAAAATAAAAAATCTCTTAATAAACTTATTGAACAACGATAATGCTATAAGATCAGATGCAATTCCAACGAAGAAATCAGAACTTCATCAAAATACAACTCTCTTAATAAATTTATTGAACAACGATTATGCTATAAGATCAGATGCAATTCAAACAAACATCACCAGGTGGCACCGGTGTGGACAGGGCCACGATCAGAAACCAAAATGTAGTCCTTGAAGTACTGTGGCACAGGAAGGCCCAAGAAGAGAGAAAAGCCAAGGATGAACTTCGTTCTGAAGCTATTGAGTTGCAGAACTGGAGAAATCCCAGACCAGCAGAAGCTGCTTCTCCCACAAACATATCAGAGTCAAAAGTCGATTAAAATGGTTTCCTTGAAGGGAAGTTGACAGTAGAACAATGGAGCATAACTAAAGCTATTACAAAACAAATTGATCCCTATTGATCTTTATATACCACGTTCAAAAACAAGTATAGAATACATAGAATCTTGTTTGATCTTTATTTTCCATGTGAAAGTTCTTACTAAGTCAACCCTTCCTCTTTGCATTACGAAGATACCACCCTATTTTGGCTCCAACCAGTGAGTTATTATGTGAGCTTGAAAAAAAGTGACAGCATGTATCAATCTTTCCCAACCAACAGACAGAAAGATGAAAAATCTCATAGAAACTAAATTCATTTTCTCTTGTCGCTCACTATTTCATTTACCACAGCAATTCCTATCTGTTCAGTTTATGAAGTTGAGTCTTGAATTAGGAATGCCATATGGTTTCTAGTAGAAACTTTCTACAAAAACAACTACAGTATAGAGGTATACACTGACTAGTAAGAACAGAGGGCCTCACTACCTATTGTGGTGACTATGGACTTTTCTCTAGCATCTTCTTGTAATCAGCTGGCAGTAACATGTGTTAGTAACGTTAATTCACATACAAAACTTTAACTGATTTATGTGACTACCAGTAGTCTTTTAGTGTTTTAATGTTCATTGATAACATTTCTATTGTAGAATCAGGCAAACTGTCCCACTGAACTTCATTTTGCTCTTGGTAAAATTGATTGATAATTTAGATCCAGCCATAAAAAAACATAGAAAAGTAATACATACCCGCATAGGCAAAGATGACACAGTAAAGAGCTGCCACAATTGGCAATGGTATGGGAAGCAAGAACAGTCCTGAATCTTCCTGTTAAAGATAAGTTGCAACAGTGTAAGAACAATTACTGAGTGAACAATGCAATGATGGTGCCAGATTTCTATTCGCAAAATTGATAAAGACTTCAAGTTGAAATGATAGGAAAAAGGTAAGGAGCCTTTTTAAAAGGACAGTGGTCAGTAATCATGACAGGACAAAAAGAGAATCTAAAACATTGATTGCCATGAGAAATGAAATTCAATTCATTCATTAAAAAGATAATAAATAAAAAGAAAATAAAAGATTGCAATGTGGAATACTGCACTTAACACAGAAAAGAAAAGCATGAAGCCTGCTGATATTTGAACAACTCTCTGACTTCCAACTCGTGTTAATCCCAAAAGACCTGCATTTTCACTGTAAGCATAACAGAGCAAAATTAGATTACTGAATTGGTAGGAGAGGATACTAGCATTAGGACATCCATCAATTCATCACACCCAACAACAACGATATTTTACAAGATCGCAATGTGGAATACTGCATAAATAGAGCATCTTAAACAAGCAACATAATAGTTTGCAAATCAACATATGGATTGTAAAATCAAGATCCTTAGCTCTAATTTATCCAACCAATGTCAGCTTTCCTTAAAGTTTTTCTCTGATAGTAACTAACAACAAATTTTACAACAGCAACCATGGAATTCTACCATATGGGTCGTATACCTGAAAGTAGGTTAAGCATTTTGCTTATAGATTATGAATGTGGTAAACCATAGTCAAATGAGGGTCAGATTACCATCACATTCTCATTGAACAATCCACCCTTCAACAAAAGCAAAACAACTTCAAAAAGTTTATTTTTTTTACACTGAAGCAGTGGATCCATTTCTGGGGTATTAGTTAAGTTAGAAAAGAGTTTTGTGTCCAGAAACAACAGATAGAACGTAAAAGGTCTGAAAAAATATATAACGAGACACCAATTGGTTATGTCCTACCAGCCATCCAATACCACGGCTGAGTACAGAAGGAGGCAGAGGAGTGGCACTCCCATATCTTGATACCGCAATAATTGTACCAGTAGACTGCAGAAAAGTAAAATAACATTAACAGCATTAACAGCATTGATTAAATAAGTGGAGTGCTTGCTAGGGAACTTTCAACAAAAAGAATTATAAAAGAACAGGAGATGAGGACTCAGAATTCAAGCAATTCATGATAGGGTTCAACTATTCATCCACATATAAATTCTCGCAAAAGAGAGTTTAATAATCCATCTTCTATCTGACAATATTCATACACCAAGCATTAAAGTTATTTAAAGAACAAGCATCCACAAATATGATTTGGAACTGGTGAAATCCTCACTATCAGTGAACTTAAATTAGGAAAACCATTGTATTTGGCATCTATAAAAGGAATTCAGTGGGGAATTATCTTGATAAATTGTACCTCAACTATAGCAACCAAGAAGCATCCATCATCACAAAAACATCACCAGCATCAAAAGTGGGACGTCCCCATTGAAATGGATATGGAACCTTTATCCTGAATATTAATAATTCATCCTGTGAATTTATATGTTACATAAAAAAGGAATTAAATGATTCAAGGTTTCTATAGTAGATCAAAGCTCACCAAGGAGCAGCACTAATGAGCCCAGCACGATCAACAAGACAGCTAAGTTGTGTGTCTGGATGCTTATTATTATATGCACCAGCCACAGCCAAAACTGCTGGCATATGCCCATACAACTGCAACAGCAAACTGACTGCATATGGTGCTCCTTGATTTCATCATGTGAGGAACAAACTGAAATATTGTTTATTGTGTAAGAAAAGAAAAAAGAAACTCAACGATATTAGGTAAAATTATTCGAAAACTTGAAAAACCAAAAGCAGAAAAGAATAAAAATAAAGAAAAGGTTACTCTCTCTAACTTGTATCCAGTTAGAGCACATAATTGCGTGGAAAAAAAGTCCTTGCATTCTCAAATTTAATATACAAGTTCAGGATATCCAAGGTACACCATCTAAAGAAGAGCAAATAGTGAGGACACAAGGCCATTGCCTAGGAACCAGAAACCAACCTTGCTCCTTTATTTACCTATTAAAACACTTGGCTACTGAATTATTTTTGTAGTCCACCCTTAATTTCTGTTAATAAGCCAATTGTAGTAGATGAAGAAACCAAATTTATTGAAAGAGACGATGCCTCTTGCTAATGATCTCTTCTGCCAACTAGGAATATGAACATAAATATCAATTAAGATCCTAGAGAGGCTCTGATCTTACAAATACGTTTTCAATTAACAAAAAAAACAGTGAAATCTTTTACTCAACGATACAAGAAAATAATTGAGGATGTTGATCATCTGAGATATGAAGACCACGATAAGGAGTGCGGGGATTCCAATTACAACACATTTTGCCAGCTACAAGCATCAACAAAGAGAAGCATATTAAACAAAACTCGATACCCAAATGGAAGAAAAAGCAGCACTAACACATGTAGTATCATTGACAGCTGTTCCATCTATAGCATCACTAGCTTAATAGATCAAGCCTACTAGACTGTGCAAAGCTTAAACGGCCATCTATTCAAACTAAATTATCTTGAGGCAACCAACTAAAGACATGAAACACCAGTTTTTCTATGGACCTGCTATACCTCTCCAGTTGGCAATTGTAGGAACAGAGGCAAGAATGGTCAGAGAAGCTATTGGGAAATGCACAAAGGAAGAAAGACGTTTAAAACATAAATAAGGAAGTTGTTATCCAAAAAAGATCAGAGGTATGAACTCAGGGAAGAAAGACAAAAAAATCCTGCTTCCAATGAAGTTTTCCCTTCATTATTAAGAAATCACACAAATATGACGACCAAAAAGTTTTGCTCCTCTCAGCAAACATAATGGGCTTTGCATATTATTTTGAAGCACATGCATCTCCAATAGAAGAGGTTTAGAGCTTGAGATTTTAATTATCACCGTATGCATTTCCCCAGCAAAACTAGTAGAATTGGGTGTTCGGCATTCTTACTCATGGGAATTCATGAGCATAGAGCCCAAGTCCGGTAAGAATCCCGAGAGGCATTGCAGCAACAGGGCTGAGAAATCTGCATCACGGAACATGAAGATCAAGCTTCCTTAAGCAAGTGAATGGTGCATTAAGTCATCCCAAATACACTTACATACTATCGCAGCCTCATACCTTGCAAAGAGTCTCCAGAATCCAAAGAAACCAATGCTCCTTGTACAGCTTTCATGGATAGCTCAAACCTTAAAAAAAACAACCACAAATGTGATAGAAATATGATAGTCAATTCTAACTCCTTAACTTTCCTCGTGCACTTTCCAAAAATAACCGGTAATTTTAAGCGTTTCCTTGCATATTCTCCAAGAAACAAACACGGGCATAGAATTTGAGAATGGCATTTACAAAGTGAGGGAGGGAACTAAACTTAACCTGACGTGGAGAACGAAATATGACATTAGTGCTATTGTTAGTAGATAAAGAAATGGTTATTGTGGGGATGCTAAAAGCATAGGGTCCTCCAATGACCACAGGAAGCCGAGTGCCGAACCATGTCTGCAATAGAGTGTTTATACCCGCAACAAAGAGCAGCGTGTTAATCATCTCAGCCTTCTCCACCTACAAAAATAGAAATATCCAGCTAGAAGGAAATTATAGAAACACAAACTTCAAATCAAAATCAAAATCTGTTAATCACATATATGGTTTTTACATTGCCACGGCTAATCGAAAGAACGAATATGGAAGGAATGATCACAGTAGTGCCGAGCATCACTAGGTAATGCTGAAAACCTAGTAGTATTGCTTTAGCTGCATTCAATCGAACAAGTTTTTAGAAAAATTGATTTACTGCACTCAAATTTAGTATTGGCTATACCATAATCACAATCAAGTACAGAACTTTAAATCAATGTAAGTATTTAAATCTTAATTTTGTCAGGTGAGAGGGGGGGGGTTTCATCAATGGTGAAGTCAAGAGAATGTGGTAATCAAGAGCAAAAACAGGCATGAAAACGAAGAGTATTCGAAGGAAGAAAAGGAAGGAGAAGACAATCAGAGTTTCCATAATGCAATGCATTCAAACTTAAAAACAAAGCAAAGGAGTAACTATTACGCCAAGAAGGAGAGCTGGAGACACAGGAATCAACACCAGGGAGCTGGTCTTTGACAGGAAATGGGGCGAACACACCAACTTTAGCAGCGCCTCCAACTGCCATTGTTTCTCTCTCTGTTTTCCTTTATGTTAAATGGCAGAAACAAGCAACAGGGAAGAGAATTGTAGGCAGTATTAGAGGAGTCAGTTAGGCAGTCATTGATCTGACTAAATGCATTAACTCTTTTTTTTTTTACATATATCCTTTCGTTTTAGTTTCTAGGATTTTTGCTTGCTGGAATTTGAGAGATTTTATTCTTGTATGAAAGGAAAGCTATAAACTGCAGCAGATTGACAGTGACTGGCATCTACTGTCTGCCTGTTAAGAAAATGACAGTTTTACCTCTTGTGGGACAGAAATGAATATACTGTTTTAAGGTTTGTTAATGGCGGATGGGTGGCCAAATTAATCCCAGGGTTTTTTAATCTGGTCCGGTACTTATCCGGTTATCCAGATTAATCTCAATTTTTTTTATAAATTAAAATAATATTATTTTAATTAAAAAAAATAAATAGTTAATAAATTATAACTATATTTTTTATTACATCTTATCAGATAAACTAAGTTAACCAGGTAAGGTCACTTGGGTTTTTGACTTCCCTTTCTTTTTTAAACCCGATCTAATTTCTATCCTGGATCTCGGAATTGATCTGTCAGACTAGATTTTAAAATTATAATTAAATTTATGATGGGTTTTCTACTCTTGTTTTTTTAAAAAAACTTAAAATTTACTCTGGTTTAAAAATAATATTCTTTTTTTATTTTTAAGATTTAATTTTGGTATTAATATATTAATCATTTTATAAAAATAAATTTATTTTTTAATTTAAATTAATATTTTTAAATTATTTAGATATGTTGATATCAAAAATAATTTTTTTAAAATAAAAAATATATATTATTTTAATATATTTTTAATTAAAAATATTTTGAAAAATAACTTAGAACTCTAAACATTCCTAAATTTTTTTAAAAAAAAATCATTATAAATTTGTTCCTGGATGAATACCATACAAAAGCTTGCCGATCTAATGACTTATCATAAGAAACTCTAAAATTATTGGGATTTTTACTAAACATGAACTGTAAACCAAGAAACAATTAAGTGTGGGATTACACAGTTGCTTTTCACGGCTTTTGAATGTTGCTTTGCTTTTCCTTTATGATACTTATTATACATTGTTATAAATAGTAAAAAAGAGATTATATGTTTTATTATAGACTGAATAGTATAGTTCACAGTAAAAATATTATTCCTGTTGTTTAATGTTTTTTTTTTAAGTTTTTTTTTTAGCTGTTTTTTTATGTCTTTTGAAAAAAAAATTTGCTTCTTTCTTTTTTTTTTTCTTTTAACAAATTTTTTTTGTTTAATTTAGTTTATTAATGTTAAATTTTTTTATTTAGTTATCAGACTTTCATGACACGTTTTCCGGATTTAACGGGTTAACCTAAATTTTTTTTCTTTTTATTCTTTTTAATTAATTTTTTCGTTTAGTTTAGTTTATTAATGTTAAATTTTTTTCTATTTAGTTATTAGACTTTCATGACACACGTTTTCCAGATTTAACAGGTTAACCTGGTTTGACAAGTTAACTTAGAATTTTTTTTTTTTTGCTTTTTATTCCTTTCTAATTAATTTTTTCGTTTAGTTTAGTTTGTTAATGTTAAATTTCTTTCTATTTAGTTATTAGACCTTCAAGACGCATATCCCGAATTTTATAGGTTAACCTAGTTTCACGGGTGAACCCAGTTAAGTCTGGGTTGACCCATCAATTTTATTTTTTTTCATTAATTTTTTTTTATTTAGTTATCAGACTTTCATGACACAGATCCTGGGTTTAACGGATTAACATGATTTGAGAAGTTAACCCGGATTTTTTTTTCTTTTTAATTAATTTTTTTCGTTTAGTTCAGTTTGTTAATGTTTACTTTTTTTATTTATTTAGTTACCAGACATTCATGACACGGATCCGTGGTTTAACGAGTTAACCTGTAATTTTTTTTCTTTTAAATTAATTTTTTTTGTTTAATTTAAATTGTTGATGTTAAATTTTTTTCTATTTAGTTATTAAACTTTCATTACACGGATTCCGGGTTTGACAGGTTAACCTGATTTGACGAGTTAGCCCAGTTAATTTTGGGTTAACCCATTAAATTTTTTTTTTCTTTTTAATTATCAAACTTTCACAATACGAATTTAAGGTATGACGGGTTAACCTGATTTGAAAGGTTAACGCAATTAATTCATATTTTTTTTCTTCATTAGTTTTTTTTTCCTTGTTGGTTTTTTTTCTTTTTAACTAATCTATTTAATTATCACACTTTTATGACATGACCTTGCAGCCAGATCCACGTCCAATGCTATTGGGTCTGGTATTGTAGTCCAGACACTTTTATGCTAAGGGTTAACCCAAGTTTAATGTTATTATTAATATTATAAATATTACTCTTGGGTCAGGCGTTGCAACCAAACCTAAGACTTTTAGGTATAACTTTGCAAAAAAATCTAACACTTTTAGATCTTGATTATTTTTTAAATGCAAAAAATAATTGACATGCGGCATCACGCGAGGCATATAACTAGTATTTGCTATTGCAAAACAATTTATTAAACTATGCGTTGAAAGCAAGATTGTCTTTTTACCACAAAATAATTATCTGTATCACATTACATGGGGTATGGGGCTGGATTCATTATTTTTATTATTAGTAAAATTACTATTTTAGCTATGGAATAAAAAAAAATTTGATGCCTTTCACTCATAGTATTTTAGTCCTTTTATTTTTTTTGAAAGATTATAATTACCCCAATACTCCCATGAACAAAAATAATATTCCTTTATAAAAGCTTTTTAATTATTTTACACTGGTTTTATAGTATATTTGAAGGTTTTTCAAGAATATTGTTGTGGATGAACCTCGTGTTGTTTAGTAACGTGGGTTGAGTCATTTGGACATCAAACATCATCTTTCAATATAGTATTTGCAAGATCTCGATGTTCTTTACAAAATGATATGTTACATGTACCATAAGCATTTATAATTTGACGTTAATTATCAAATTTTTTTCTTTTTCTTTTTTTTTCTTGGATTTTATGTTAGTCTCTCGAATTTTACACCAACCTTTTCAATTTTTTTTTCTTTATATTTGGTTGTTATCCTCTTGGTTATTATTTTTTATTTTATAATAAGCTATAACATTACAAATATTTTTTAACTTGAATCCTTGTATTATATTATATTATATACACACACACCTTATATTAAAATGCAAGGGAAAAACACAGTGTATTTATTATGAACACAGACTCATTGCACTGTGGACAACACTATAAACATAGAGTATTTGCACTGTGAACGACACTGTAATGCCTATACGAAGCATTGTCTTTTTTGTTTATAAGTCAGAAAGGGTTGTTGGGTCGTTGTAGCAAGACCCAATAGCATTGGGTCCTACCCCCAGCAGGACTCAAGACTTTAATTTTTTTTTTCATACAGTAAAGAAAAAATAAATAAATAAGATTTGTTTTTTCATTTGAGGTTGGGTTGAATTTTCTTATTGAAGCATGTTTGTTTTTGCCTTTAAAAAATGCTATTAAATTTTTTAAAAAAATTATTTTTTTCTTAACTTCAAATCAAGATTTTTATTTATTTTTACTCTTGAATTTTTTTTTCAAAATAAAAGCTTTCAAAAAATTTATAATTCTAATATTGTCTATTAAAGTTGATGGAACTCTAAAAAATTTATTTTATTCACATAATATACTTTATATATTTCTATTATATAAAAGAATTTTTCAACAATAAAATACATTAAAAAACAATTCATAAATACTATAACATAATATTATTTTGGGCCAATGTTGCTTGGTCATTTTACCAAACATGACCTCATGATGTTGGGCTTTGCTGCCCAACAACTCCTTCTACCAAGCATGATCCAATGATGCTGGGTTCAGATGAGTATCCAGTTGCTAGGTCATTCTGTCAAGCATGACCTTATGATGTTAAGCCCTGCTGTCCAGTAGTGTTGGGCCCATATGGATATCCAATTGTTGGGTCCTTCTGCCAAGACCCAAGTTTATTGGGTCTGGCTCTGCCATCAAACCCAATGATGGCGGGTATGGGTGCCCAGCAGTGATGAGCCCAGTTGTAACAGGACCTATTAAAGTTGGGCTTTGCTTCCACCAAGACCCATTAGCGGTTGGTCCAACTACAAGCAAAACCCACGACTGCTGGGTATTGTTGACAGTAAGACCTAGTAGCGGTGGGCTTAAAGCTTCGAGCAGGTCCCGTTAAAATTTGGCTTTACTTCCACCAGGACTCGCTGTTGCTGGGTATTGCTAACAGTAGGAACCAATAGTGGTGGACCTAGAGTTGTAAGCAGAACCCACCATCAGAACCCAGTAACATTGGCTTGGTCTGTTTAATTCAAAATTCAGGATTGCAATTGGGCTGGAGGAAATAAGTCGACCCGTCGGATCAACTTGGAATTCTAGCAAAAAACAAATTTGAATTTTTTTTTAAAAAAATTCTTAACCCCTGTAGAGAAAAATTTACCATTCAGGGATTGTTTTTCCTATTTAATCAAAGTATGGAAAGTATAAATGGCTCGACCAAAAACAAGGTTGGCAAAAATATTCTCAAACCTAAGTTGTCTAACTCCTTGAAAAACATCATAGGCAAAAGTCCTAACAATTGAAGAGGTCTCTACAACTAAAATCGAGGGTGAAGGCATTGATAGTGCCATATAAGAGTTCTTTATAGTTAAGGTTACAATGTTAAACTCTACAGGGGTGGATACCATTTCTCTTAAAACAGGCAATAATACCCACAATCACTTCAAGAGGGGTCAGCTCCAGCTAATCCTCAACCAGAGGAGTGGTGACTCTCTTCTTTTCCATGACAGTAATGGCTCCAACCATTGTTTTCTTATGAATAGTTTTCTTAGGAAAAGAAAGCTCATTTATGTTAATGAGATCATTTTTCATCTCTACTCCGATCCTAAATCCATTTAATTTAAGAGATGAAGATCCCCTTCATGATATAAACAAACTCTCATTTGCAGACCTTACTGAAATATTTCCTTTTCCTTTGGTTAGTAACCTTACATAAAACTAAGGTAAAAAATGAATATTTTGAAGCATATAAACAAGAGATAAACAAGTTGCTTACTTTGCAATAAGGCATGGTAATTCCCTTTGGTCATCTTCTTAATGCCGTGCTCGGTTAAGGTCAAGGCCAACATGGTACATGTTTTATCATCATTCGAGCTCAAACAAGGCTTATTGTTCACTTTAAAGGGGGTACTCTTAAATAGTGGGCCCAACCCTAGATTTCTTGCATCTTATCTCTAGGGTTGACCGTCCCATTATATATCATTGTCATCCACGTCCCTTTCCACTTCTTAACAAGTTCAGGCTTGCTATGCAAGGTCCCTTTAATGGATCTAGTGAGTTTGTTTGTAAAGGTTAAACACTAGCACATATTTATATATGCTATTAGTACTAATAACCAAGTGGTAACAAATCCTAAATATATTTATGGTAGGCTTGTTTCCAACGAGCTTGAGAAACTTGTCAAAAGCAGATAAAATTATCTATATGTTGGGATACAGTTGGCCTAGACCCAATATATAATACCAAAAAACTTCTCTCACAAACCCTTGGAGAGGAAAGTTATACCTTAACTTGTACATATATATTGGGGCAATAATTTCAAAGTGGCCCCGGATGAAGGTCAAGTTCATTTGGATAATTCTTTCATCCCTGAAAGGCAATTAAGCCATGTAATCTTTTAGCTACTAATCATTTACAAAGGCTACCTTATTTATGTTTATAGTGTTAGGTGCATCATTCTTAAAGGCTTGAGACAACCCTTTTCTCCCCAAGTATCCTCTGAAAGTAACAAGGGAACTACTTTCTCCTATTTTCAGAGGTGGACGTTGAAGTTTCACCCCTTTTAATTTTAGAGTCCAGTCTAATGGACCCTTGTCCCCTATTGCTTCCTCTAATTTCTAGTTGGAACCTGAACTCATCACTAGAGGAAGCAACATCCATACTTTTAAGGTCAAATATAACTATTTTAGATTTTATTTTTTTACATATAAAAAGAAAGAAGAGAGAAATTTTAGGGGTGAGGAATACCTAGAATGATAATTTTTTCTTAACAAACAGTGCAAGTTTTGCTTAAGGCTTTTTCAATAATTTGTTTTTACAGAGAAATTACAAAGTGTGAAAGTAAATGAAAAATGGAAGCGAGAGTGGTCAGGGTTGTTATAACCCAATTTTAGTCTATTGGCTTTTAATTTAATTTTATGAAGATTAAAATTTAAAATTAAAAGATCAGGGATTTATTTTAATGAAAATTGTGATTTGTCAACTTGTGGAAAAACTAGGGACTACAATGTATTTTTGTCATTTTCTCCTTATCATTAAGATAATGGTAGTTGTTCCCTTTCAAGTTTGATTCTTAATTAAATTCAAATTTCAAAGAAGAAAATGAATTTGTTTAAAACTTAATTTTTCATATGCAGTGAGACTCTTGTACTATAAATATTAAAGGACATTACAAAAAACTGAGGGGAGGACATTACAAAGAAGCAGAATAAAGCACATTATGCGGAAAAAACCTAGAACATCATTATGTGCAACCAACCCATAAAAAAATCAATAGAAAAAAAGCTTGGTGTTTCCTTCCAGTCATCGCCCCTCACCCCCATCCTTTAAGATTGGGTCACACGTATGTTTTTTTTTTTTTTTTTTGGTTGTCAAAAGACACCCTTGTTTTCTACTCCCCCACATAATATGCAATTGACAAAACTCAACCAGCAAAAGCATTGTCCTTGTCCTTGAATAATTCACGCATGCATGCAACAATAACAATGTAATTAATTTATCAAAACAAGGAAATAAGAAAAACTTACCCGGGCATGGCTATTGCTGGAGGTAAGGCTGAGGGAGACGGTCAGGTGTTGCTCATGGTTGTCAATCTAACATGTTGTTCAAGGTAGGGACAGGGTGCTAGCGCAAAGAAGATCTTCCAAATGTTGCTTCAATGAAAGCTAGAAGAATATTCGGCTGTCATGCTGCTGTTGCTATTTGATGCTCTTGGAGGAAGGATATGATTGCTGCTACTATTGCATTATGATATTGGTGTTGCTTGAAGTGTTGGACCAAAAAAAAGAGGTTGTTGTTGTAGCTAAGTTCTGAGGAAAGCTCTTCACTGTTTCAAAACTGCTTGTGGTTGTAGCTATAAGGTCTTCAAGTGTTGCTTCTCCATTGTTGTTGGTAGTCGGTTAAGGAAGAAGGAGAGTTACTAATAGGGGAAGGAGATAATGTGTGGTTGGTTCGAGGGATCGACCACAGAAAAGAAAGTGTGGGGCAATTTGTGCGTGTTTCTTTTAATTTCCCCACGGTTGAGAGTTGATGGGGGGAAGCTTGGTCACTAGTTTCCTTTGCTGATGGCTGGTAACTGCGAGAGAAAAAAAATGGATGAAGGGAGGCTTGGTCATTAGTTTCCTTTACTGGTGGCCAGTGATTGGAAGAGAAAAGGATAAGCTCTAGTCTTCTTTTGTTTTTTCCTAATGATGAGGGGTTGTAACTTGTAAGGAGAGGGGGATTTGGTGCTTATTGGTTATGGTGATTTCCAGTTAAGGAAAAACGGTGAAGATGAGGGAGAGTGGTGGCATTGTAAAAAAAATTAGGTTTTTGTTTTTTTTATATATATTTGTGTGCTCTCTTAGGTTTTTTTAGTAATGGCCTCTCCAAAATCTTTGATTTGTCCGCCTTTTTTATATGCATTAAGATCTGGATTTATAATATAAAAGTCTCACAACATATAGGAAATAAAATTCTAAATAAACTCATTCTCTTATTGAAATTTGAATTTGATTAAGAATCAAATTTGAAAAAGTATAACTATCATTATCTTAATGATAAGGAGAAAATGACAAAAGCACATTGTAGTCCCTAGTTTTTTCACAAGTTGACAAATCACACTTTTAATTAAAATCAATCCCTGATCTTTGAATTTCAAATTTTAACCCCTTTAAAATTAAATTAAAAGCAAATGGGTCAAAATTGGGTTATAACAAGGGTTATAAAGGCAATAATTTCTCATCATCATCGTTGGATGAATAACCTTTCATGACACCATAAATCTCTAGAAATTTGCTCCATTACGGCATTAAATGCATCTCAAGTTATTTACATTCGATCCCAGTGCTCTGGGCCATAGTTGAAGAACATTGCTATTTTGTTTCCTATAAGATTCTTTTTCAATAAGGACAAGTTATTTGGCTACGAGAATCCCAACAATCTTATTTGGGATAACCTATCTCATGAAGGAGGTAAAAAGTTTCATTAAAGATGACAACCTTTCAAATCTTTACATATTCAATATATTTAGGATAACTTATCTTTACCTATCTCATTAAAGACTTGGGGAAGCTATTGATGAATCAATATATTTTTAAAATTTATATTTTAGCCGAAGTTCATTTTTAAAAAGGCCAAAGACATGGTGATAATTTAAGTACACATATGAGTCTGGCAAGCTGTTAGATCCAACATAATTGGGCTCAACTATACGCTAAGCCCAAGTACATATGGGTTAAGTAAGCTGCTAGACCCATCGTTCTTGGATTCAGATATATATTAAGCCTAAATAGGTATTCACTCGACGATCATTATAAGTCCTATGTTGGGCTACGATGCTTCATTTGTGTTATTGTTATGAATTTTAACATAAAATATTAATGTTAAAAATACTCATATCTCTACATGCATAGGTGTTTAAAAGTTTTCTAAGAGCTAGTTGTATTTTTATAAACATTAATATTGCATAAGAAATATCTATATCTTATTAATGTTGTGTAAGGGATATTTATGCCTTATTAATACTATAAAGAGAAAATGACTATTTAACCCTTCCATTCTAGCAACATGACAAAGTTTAAGGGCTCTAAATACTTCAGAACTATCTAGATAAATGGTTTATAATCTGTTCTTTCTTATTATTTTTAGTATATATATTTTTTTAAAGTTTATCTTTTAAAGAAAATCTTTTACAAGTTATCAATTATTAGTCACTTTGGCTTACTAGATTCCAGTACTAACACTTTAACTAAAAAATTTAAGTTAAATTATTATAACTAAAAAATTAACTAATTATCTAACTCATAAATATTATTTATAAACTACTTAGATATTTTATACATCATGATAAATATTTATGTGATAGCCAACTATTCGCTTCTAGAAGCAACAAGACCGAAGAAGCTACAGAATGTTATGATAAAAAACAAAGAAAAACTCGCTTCTATTCAGCAAGGATATTTCAGTCATTTAAAAAATCTTCCCACCGGTTTAGGGTTCGTTAGATGATAGCATCGATTCGTGGTCATTAATTCTCAACTATTTCAATACCGTCGCTCTGTTTTCGGAATCCGATTTCAATTATCATTTCTGTGATGCTGTTAAGCGGCGATTTTCAATAAGAATTGAGAATCTGTGTTCTTTTTCGGGTTTCTTTTGGAGAATTATATTTTTGCTAGACTTCAATGATTTCTGTTGGTAATTTTGGTGAGCAAGTGAAATTGAATAAAAATTGAGCTAGAAAAACTTGGTTTGTGTGTGAATTATGGAAATTTGATATTTTTTGTATATATAATTTTTTTCTGATCAGATCAATAGCACGCTTGTTCAATTAGTTAAGATATGCATGGAAATTCCGTTTCCTATGCTTTGAGCTTAAAAAATGTTAGGAGTAACTGTACATGTCATGGACGAGGATTGTTTGATTTCTAGAATCATTTTTTTTTTTTGCGGGTTTTGATTGTGTTGTCTGTTGATGGTTTAATTTCTCTCTCCTGGTTTTTTGATTTATTTTGCATTTGCTTATATGACGTACTGGTAATTGATAGGTGTGTCTGAGGAGTTTATTTGTTGGCACGCTTGATGGGTGCACCGAAACAGAAATGGACAGCAGAAGAAGAAGCAGCGCTAAAAGCTGGAGTTATTAAGCATGGAGCTGGAAAATGGCGCACGATTCTTAAAGATCCAGAATTTAGTGGTGTTTTGTATCTGCGTTCGAATGTGGATCTTAAGGTTAGCTTGCTTGAGCATTTCTCTTAAAGGAGGGCGTCCATGTTTGTAGAATTTGCTGCAAGCTTTAGATGTTCCGCTATTTGATTGATCAATTTAGTGAATTTGTGGGATCAGAAGTTTGTCTTATGTTTTTATGATGCAATTCAGGGTCATATATATTTGTTTGGTGTTTTGTGTGGGTAGGACAAATGGAGAAACATAAGTGTAATGGTAAATGGCTATGGATCAAGAGAGAAGCCTAAGTTAGCACCAAAGATGGTGCACCATGTCCTAAGACAGGATGAGAACCCTATGGCTGTTGGTCAAACCGATGAAGATATTTCAGATGCCAAGCCTCTCGCAGTTAGCAGTGGTGCATTGCTGGTTGCCAATCCAAAGAGAACTACTGTAAGGTTGGACATTTTTTTATCAGCAAAAAAAGAAAAAGAAAAAAAGAAGAAACCAAGCACTTATCACTGAATTCGTGCATTCTCTTGTATTCACACGCCACCCATTAGCTATCATTCTTGTGTCACATTTTATTAGCTTCTTTTAACTGTTTGTTTAGTGTGTTTGAGACTTCAGATTTTTTTTCCTGTTATAATTTCATTATCTGACCTTGAAGAATTTTTAGTGCATGTGGCCATTGGATGGTTTTATGAATCACAACCAGTAACTGTTAGATATTATTCACCTTTTTTATGACTTTTGATAAACAGTAGCCATTGTTGCAGGCTGGATAATCTTATAATGGAGGCAATAACTAGCTTGAAGGAGCCTGGGGGCTCACATAAGACAGCAATTGCTTCATACATAGAGGTACTCTTCCATTTGTAAATGCTGTAGTAGATCCAACTTAAAAGTAGCATGAGCCTTTATTAATGCAACTGCTAATTTAAGAATTGGACACAAAATCTGCAAATCTAAGTTTTAAAACAGGCAATACAAAAATGGCAAAACCACTATTGCTTCAACAATTTAGACAGAAGGTTGAGGTGCTTTTTTTTTTTTTTTTTTTTTTATTGTTCAATCATTTCAGAGTTGAATTTTGTTCAAATTTGATTGAACCACATGACTGGATGGTTTTCAGATAATTCTCTGTTATTTATCTTATACAGAGATAAACAATTATTGGTTATTTTAAGAAGGTTCTATCATATAGCTTGTCTGAAGCCAAACAATATCAAGGGTCCTACTTTAACTTTTCTGCTTCAAGGAATTTATATATATCACTGTTTTATAATAATTTTAGAGCAATTTACACCAGATTGCCCTTGCCCGACTTGCTAATGCAATAAAAATAAATTTAAAACCTACTGCCCTTTTATATTGCAATAACTCACTCATCACGACTAATAATATGGTGAGCCAAAAAATTCCAGCCAGGATGATATCCAGGACAGGTGCTAATAACAATTTTTTGGGCAATGTAATATTTTTGTTGACATTTTCTGCTGTTGTCATTCCCTTTTTATGGCCATATCATGTTGAAGGAATCATTCTGCAGCAAATATTGTGTCTTTTATATAATTTCACGTTAAGAAGTTTATTTTTTTAATTAGCTTACCTTCCTGTCTTATTTTTTAGGAACAGTATTGGCCACCAAATGACTTTAAGAGGATATTATCAGCGAAATTGAAGTATTTGGCAGCTAATGGTAAACTGATTAAGGTAATTATGTTCCAAGATTGTGGTGTAATGGTAACTTATTCGACACTAGTAATTGCTATGCTTGCAATTAAATGGCGTAGAATATTAAATGCTGTTAATTCAAATGTTTCCTGTATAATTTTATTTGTTACGAGTAATGCTATTTTTTGGATCAGAATTGAACATTTAGTGATGCATTTAGACACATGGATTATGACCGACTATTGTTGATAACCAGCTGGACACATTAGGTGATGTTAGAGATCTAGAGGTTTGCTTTTGTTAGTTGCTAGTTATTTATTACGCTCAGTAATTTCCTGAAGGCTGGGGTATAAGGAAGTCAGTGAGAGGATGTGTATCATCCACAAAATTATACATTGTCTTTCTTCAATTATGTTTTCATCGCCCATTAGAATTCGAGTCTGAAAACGATTTTAAGCTGAGTTGAATGTCTAGTTTGGGTAAATCCTGCTTCAGCTAGAAAAAGAAATACACTGTCACCATGTTGGTGTACTTTCTCGTTAATTGTACTTTGATTGTCTTAATGTTGGATCTCATCCAGCTGCTTTGTATTTTTGCAGGTTAAACGGAAGTATAGAATTGCACCTACTTCAGTGTTTGCTGAGAGAAGAAGGGTTTCTCCCTTACTATTGGAAGGAAGACAGAGGATCTCTCCTAAAATTGAAAGGGATGGTTTCAATATGTTTACAATGTCTCAGATTGATTTGGATCTGGGCAGGATGAGGACTCTGACTGCAGAACAGGCTGCTGAGGTAGCAGCTCGAGCAGTTGCGGAGGCAGAAGCTGCCATAGCAGTAGCTGAAGAGGCAACAAGGGAGGCTGAGACAGCAGAAGCTGACGCAGAGGCAGCACAAGCATTTGCTGAAACAGCTAGGAAGACACTGAAAGGAAGGACCACCCCCAAGATGGTAGACTTTATCACTGCATCTTTTCTGAATGATTTGTTTTGAAATGTCTGAGAAGCCAGCCCTTTATAAGTGGTTCTGTAACAAAATAATTAGCTGATTTGCTTTTGAAATTTAAAGTAAAAAAAAAAAATTACACGTATTAGTCACTTCCAGAATTGTTTTTAGAATTGCTTATTACTTGACTGGCTGGTTTGCATGGATCTACTCTGGGCAATCCATCAGTGTAATGATGCATTATTAATTCTCCGTGCTTTTTTTGCAGCTAAATGCTTCAGTGCATCTTTAAGAATTTACCTTTTTTTTTTTTTTTATTATTATATTCTGAATGAAGTTGCTCTGCAAATATGTGCAGACGATTCGATCTTGATGGAAATCTTTGAAAAGGTCAACGGAGAGCTTGATGGACACTGAGATCCACACTTGTCTGCTGATACTGTTTTCTGTAAATATTTAAAGGCTGATTTGGAGGATCTATGCTGCTTCGACCTTTACTGGATCCTGGTGGTTTGTTAGATTGCAAAGGCAGCTCACTCTGGGGAAAATTTTGAATCAGAATTTGTCAATTTCATTTCCTCAGTTTCTACTTTTTTGTCAATATCTACTACCAGTAGGATTGTTGAAAAATACATAACAGGAGCATTTACAGTGTATGAAAATGAGGCATTGGGATTTGGACCGGGAGAGATTGTTTTTTACTTCAGTCCTCTCCATGCTTGTATTAAATTGATCAATGATGTGAGTAAATAATGTAGATGTTTTTGGCCATTGTGTTTGAATTATTTCACTCATCATTTTACACATGAACTAATTATTCAGAAAATTACAGTAATTGATTAATTTACAGTGTATGAAAATTACAGTAATTGATCAATAACATGAGCGTTTACAGTGTATGAAAATTATTAAGAAAACAAAAAACTAAAAGAGGTGGAGAAATCACTATGCCTCAGGGGGTGTAACTGTAATTGCACATGAACTAACCAGTTATTATTATTTTATTATAGTCTAGCATGTCTCTCTTTTTAATTGTATAGTATAATGACTGAGATGTTCTTGAAAAAAAAAAAAAAAATTGCTTTGATATTGGGGTGATTTTGTTTAGAAAAATTCATTAAATTTACTTTGTTGCTCCTTGAAACAAACATATTTTAACTAGTCTACGAGGGCTCATTCATCTTTTGCTTTAAAAATAAATAGTAAATTTACTCGGTTACTTCTTTAGTCAAAAATTTTTTAAATTAGGATCTAAAGGTTTGTTGGTCTTTTTATTTTGGTTTTTTTTAAGTAATGGAAGCAAGAGAAGGATAATTTGGTATTCTTCAAAAAAATATTTAAAGAAGAAAGTTTCTTGGTGCATTTTGTTCGCGCTAACGTGTTAAGTCACTCTACATGCTTCCAGCAAAGCATGCAGAGGATTTAGGTATTGGAAATTGCCCATTTATGATGGCGTTAGAAAGATCATGATGTCCTTTTCCAAATGAGATGGTACATGTTGTGGTTCAAAAAATGGTTCGATTCCAATGATATTTTCATTATTTTCTCTTTCTTTTCTTTCTCTTTACTTTGAAAAACATGTCCAGTCAGAAAATTCATGTTGTCCTCTTATTTTGTCTTGCTATATGACTCGATCCTCTTGCTTTTGATTATAAGATTTCTGTTTTAGTTTATTTTATGAACTTTAAATTTCTTTTCAATTTCATCTTTAAATGAAATGTTATTTTTTCCTCTTATTTTATCTTGGTTTCATGTTTGATTCTCTTTCTTTTGAATTTAGATTTTTGTTTGATTTCTTTTGTCAAATGTTTGATTTTTTTTTTCATTTTTACCCTTAAATTAATTAATGTTATTTCCCCTTTATTTTTTTGTTTAACATTTGATCCTCATTCGTTTATATTACTATTTTGTTTTGTTTTGGGCCTTTTTATCAAATTCATTTTTTTTTCAATCTCATCCTCTAATATTGAAATATTAGGTTTCCTCTTATTTTGTTTTGATTTTAGATTTGCTCCTCTTGTTATCATGGTCCCAAACAAAGACGAGAGGTTTTGTTTTCATGAGTAATGGCCTCGTAATTAATTGGAGGCATTTAATAAATGATTTAGTAAGACCATTCTAAGTGTCGTGGCATGCATGACAGGTTTGCCTCCAGAGTGATGGTGAAAAGAGGTTTATGATTTAATTATAAAATTATGATTATAAAGTTCAAGAGACACCATCTAATATTATGATTATCATGAAATCTATGATTTGTGATAATTCGGGTAAGGGACTGGTTGTGTAAGAGGTAAGTTGCATTGTTGTTTGATTGTTATTATAAGTCGCATTTTTGTCCTTTGGTCTTGTTTAAGGCTTAAGGCAGATCTTTCTTCGTGAGAAAGTCTTTATCTTATCAGATTAAATCATAACCATTTTAAAAGCCAAACTTATTTATTTCTTGGATATAGCCAAGTCCTAACATTCCAAATAACAAAATAATTGTTATGGGGGTTTTTTTGTATTTTCGCCAAACCCTAATGCATAATCATAAATTGATTATAATATCAATTTTTGCATTTTAATTTTTTTAATAAAAATATGATTTTATCTTTAGAAAACATGCATGAAAAACCTTCAGGATTTGACTGCATGAAAATATATATTTTTTTTTTGTGTTTTTGGAAAGAGGAAATTAATTTAAATTTTTTACAATTTTTTATTTTTTTAAAAGAAAAGTTTTGAAGAAAATCAGGTATTTTTAATATCGAATTTATATATTACAATATAAATCTACAACCTGATATTATGCAAAATAGTTGGAAAAACATGGAAAGGATCCACAAAATATTTTTGAAAATTTGAATTTTTTCTCCTTTTTAAATATTTAAATATTATTATTATTGTTATTATTATATTAAATATATGTTATGCTGGACCCAGCCCAACCATCTGAGCTAAGCTGAAGTCAGGATGGGCCGACTAGTGGCCTAACAACCTTTTTTTTGTTTAGGCTAGACACGGCCCATGCATTTATACTGGGTTGCAACAGTTTTAACCCTGGCCCACATGGTTACTGGCCTAGCCCAACAACCATGTTAACTAATTTGTCATTGCATGCAGAATGAATTCTGCATGCAACGGCTATAGTGAGAGTAGATGAGAAGAAAGAGAAGAAGGGGAAGGCGAAGGCTTGCTTGGCTAAAGAATGAGAGCTGATGGTGGCTTCAAGGTTGGTTGGTGGCTCATGGTGGCATAAAGGTGATGCTGGTGGAAGAAGTGAGTTTGTGAGGTTGCTAGAGGAGAAGGTCGTGGCAGAGAGGGAAAGAGCTAGAAGTGGCTATCCTAGATGTGGGGGTGGCCAACTAGTAACCATGCTGGCAGCTCATGGTGGAGGAGCTGATGATGAGGTCGTCATGGTTGAGCACATGGTGGAGGATAAGAAGAACGTAATGGTAAAAAAGAGAATAAAAAGGAGGCTGATTTTTTGCCAACTTTGTCCTCCAATTTCTTCATTCTTAATACATGAAATCCACTCCTATTTATAGGGGATGAAAAAAGGACATTTTGTCTTTATTGGGAACAAATCCTAACCCTTGATTCTGTCCAAAAGGATCTCAACTATTGGCTCAAAGTGGCCATCATGGTGATGTATGTTTTGTCAAATTTGGTAAAGAGACGAAGTATTAAATGCACTTGAAAATTAGCCACCCAAGAAGGTTTTTCATGCGAAAAAAGAAAAAGATAAATAGTAACTAGATGACTCGTCGTCTAGTTTTTTTTTTTTTTATCAAAACGGACAACATTTTAGCGGGTTTTAATTTATGGATTTAGCTAAAGTTCAATTTGGTTCTTTGACTTTTGATTCCTTCCAATTACACCCTTAATCAGCCTAGAACTTTTAATTTTACGTAATTTTACCCTTGCCAAACTTCAACATCAGCCCCGAATTTTAACATCTTTTCAATTTGGTCATTAGTTTTGGATTTATGTAAATTGACATTCAATTGACCATTAAACTTTCAAATCTCTTCAATTTCAGCATTGATTTCATTTACTTGAATCCCTAAAGTTCGCCACCCTTTTCAAAAAGGTCCTTGTTTGCAAATTGTTTTAATTTATCCCTTAATTGACTATAAACTTTAATTTTCTTGTGATTTTACCCTTAATTTCAACCAATTGACTTTGTAAAAATTAAGTTTGGTCCTCTAAAATTCTAATTTTCTTAATGAAGCCCAAATTAGGCTCTCCAACTTAGTTTTTCACCAATTAAGTCCCTAATAAAATTAATTTGACACATTTAAAGTATAATTAAGTCTTTGCACTTCATTAAATCCTTTAACTTGACCCAAATTAATTCTTAAACATAATTAAACTTTTAATTTGGCCCATAATTAAATCAAATTGGCCTATTAAAAATCTAATTATATCCTTAGACTTAATTTTTATGCAAATTCATCCAATAATAATTTAATTTGATCTTGAATCTGAATTGTCTCTCTAATTTTTGATACAATGAGGTATAATTAAGCTCCTAATTCATTCAAAACTATAGCTTGATTTTTCTCTATATTTGAAATCTCTCAAGCTTGCTTTTGCTAAAATAGCAGTCCTTTTGCTATTGCTATTATTATTATTAGTATTATTATTTAAAAGAAAAGGGGGCAAATTTTAGGGAATAACCTAAAAATAGGTGATGACACTAAGTATGGACATGGGCAATAAGATGTTCAATGTTTATTCCAAGTGACATGCAAAAATAATTAAATGCTTGGAATGAGAATTTATTAGCGTTGTCAAGATGAATTCTCATAATTATATAATTTGGAATTACACTTCTAATCTAATAATTTAAGCAAGTAATCTCGCAAATGCTAGGTTGCGAGTTGATAATAAACACACATATAACCATATAATAGATGCATCTATTAAAATCATAAAATATCTAAATGGTCCATATGGTGGGTGCATGAGCCAATAAATATCACATTGAATACATTATAGAAATCTTGGGGATTCAATCCCAACTTTAGCTAGTGATGGTCTAATAATCAGTTTACCTTGAGAATAAGTAGCACACATGAATTCTTTATATTGAAGAATCTTCTGGTTCTTCAATGGATGGCTATGAGAATTCTCAATAAATTTTTGCATCATTATTGATCTAGGATGGTCTAACCGAGCATGCTAGATAATAAAATTATTTGGTTTATTGAACTTCTGGTTCGTTATTGCATTGACTTCAATTGTACTAATACTTGTATAGTACAAACTAGAAGATAAAACATATAATTTTTCTAATATTTGTTTTTTAGTATACATATATGATATAATATAAAGATATTTTATGTCATTGTCATTGGCAGTCTCAATATGGTACCTGTTATGATATATATCCTTGAAACTTAGTAGATTTCTCATTGATTTGGTGGAGAATAAAGTATTATCAATTGTAAAAATTGTTCCCCTATAAAGCATTTATTGGCTCTTCTAGAGCTTTTAATCAAGTTTGTTAAATCCGATATTGTATTCACTTTTGCTTTTGTTATTCTCATATTTGAAAAATATTGTTTATGTGTGAGAATGGTATGTGTCATTGCACTATCTACTGAACATATATCTTCTCCACTGATATTAGACTCCTTTACAATATGATGCTAATCCATGTTTTCTTCATAAAAATAAATAGATATATAATAAATTCATAAAACGACATAGATCTTAAAGTTGCATATAAAAATTATTATAACACAATCCTTTACATTAAATAAGCTATCATAAAAGGAACAAACCAAAATATATTGAAATATACTATCATAAAAGGAACAGAAATATAGTAGCATAAAAGAAACACACCTAAAATATTAACAAAATTTTAAATTCTAACATTCTTATATTTAACTATTTAATTATTATCATTACGAGAAATATTAACTTTCTCATCAGTTTGCTCAAAGAAATCAGCAACATGAAGGTATGTCATATCTAAGGGGTCAAAATAAATATCATTATTATCTTGATGTGGTGAGAAAAATTTATTTTTGTCATTCTCATTTCCTTTCAATGAGGACTAATATAAACCAACAAGATGTTTGGTCGTATGATAGGTACGTGACTAATGTCCATTTATTCCACACCTATAACAAATATTTTCTATCTTCTTGGTATCCCTGCTATGTATATTCTTCCTTCTTTTTTTTTTTTTCTTGTTTCTCTTTATTCTGAAAAGGTTTGTGAGAATTATGATCATTATAGTTGTGGAAATTAATTTGTCTTCGCCCATGGTCATGTCTATAACCTACCATGATCATAATTATTATTATATCTCATGGCATTCACTTCAGGGAATGGAGATGAACCAATTAGTCATGATTCATGATTTTTAATCAAAAGCTCATTATTTTGTTCAGCTACAAGGAAACATGAAATCAATTCAAAGTATTTATTTAAACCTTGTTCTTTATATTGATGTTATAAGAGCACATTCGAGGCATGAAAAGTAGAGAATGTTTTTCTAACATATCTCCACTGATGATATTATCTCTATATAATTTCATTTTAGAACTGATATTAAACATTGCAAAATTATATTCACTTACCAATTTAAAAACTCGTAATCATAAATATATCCAATCATAACAGGCTTTCGGGAGAATAACTATAATTTGATAGTCATGTCTTTATTTAAAGGTTTGCCAAAGAATAAGGGGATAATTGATTGTTAGATAATCAATTTTTTAGCTCTTTATGAAGGTGATGACGTAAAAAAATGTCATGATTTTTGCCTTACTTTAACTAGATGCATCATATCTATTTTTAATGGTGTCTCCAAGGCTTATGACATCTAGATGGATTTTGACATTAAAGAACCTTGATAAATAATTCTTACCCATAATATAAAGTGCCACAAACTCAATTTTGGCAAGATATATCGTGGTTAATTCATGAAAAAAATATCAAAATTGCTAGAAATTTGGTTTAAACATTATAGTAAATATTGAACAAACATTAGGTAAGATATTGAATAAATTTGTTATGAACTTAAAAAAAAATGATTCATTTAAATAACTAGAAAGAAAACAATTAAGTAGATATTAAGTAGATAAACATACCTTCTACTTTTTATTCACAAATCAAATATGCTTATCCATTTGAAGATGAAAACAAAGAGCAATCGTGTTGATAACATATTATAAAATAATATATTTAAAAGCAATCAATATACTCAATAAAGAGTAAACATAATAAATAAAAACAATAGATATTAGGGAAACAAAGAAACAACATTCTTATTTTCTATCATCTTGTAAATGTAGTTGTACATAATATCATCTCAACACTGCTTCTAATTATAGTCTAATATACATTAATACTTGTAAGCCTAAAAATCATAAGAAGATGTAGAGTTCATATGATTTTGGAGATGATGAATGAACATAAAGATTAAAAAAAGGAAGACAAATAAACATTCACGTACAATGTATGATTTCATAACATTTTTTTTTTTTTTACAAAACTCTGAAAGCATGCTTATTTTTTAATTTTAGCCTTGGAGTGAGTCTAATTTTCATTGGTATTTTAATTTTCAATTGGGTTTTGTTATGTGTTTTGAATATTTTAAAGGTTACAACATAATTATTTTTTCTTTAGTTAATATTCTATATGACCTTGGAATTTATTATATAATTTATTAAGTGGTTAATACAAATAATTTAGATATCCAAAAATTAAGAGATCTTATTTTTCTTTTATAGTTGGTCTATAAAACCTTTGACATGTAATTGATTTATTCATTTAACTCAATAAATGAAACCCTATTACGCATAGCATATGACAAACAAATAAGAGGTTTGATTTACAAGCATATGTACTAAGATTGTTTTTAACATTTGTTTTTAAAAAGTGATAACATGTATTGGCTTTTTATAGGTATTTGTTTTTTTAATTTCAATGAATAAAGAAATATATTGAAGTGGCAATATAAACAAAAGGAACTACAGTAGCCGCACGCTAAATGCCTATTTGGCATTGTATTAACTTATGTTTTATCTTAGCACCTTTTGTATTAAAAAGCATTAAATTAATTTTTTAAAAAAATATTATTCTATGGTTTTGATGTATTGATATAAAAAAAAACATTCTAAAAAAATAAAATTTTAATGTATTTTTAATTAAAAAATACTTTTAAAAAGTATTTTGCATCACAGTACCGAGTAGGCACAAGCGTAGTGAATGTTTTCCTTGTTACTATTTTTTTTTTTTATGTGTCTGTTTTTTCTTGACCAATGTTTCTCATCAAACTCTATTAAGGAATCTCATGGTAATGATTAGGCGGTGGTCATAAAAAATACTCACAACAAACACCACAATCATTCGGGTTTAGGTGATGTTTGTTTTTGTAGTTCAACCATGTTTTTAATTTTTTATTTGCTTCAAATTATTTTTTTTGGGTGTTTTTAGATTGTTTTGATATACTAATGTCCAAATTGAATTTTGAAAAAAAAAATTTAATGTATTTCTAAGCAAAAAAAAAAAAATATTTTGAAAAACAACCTTAATAAAATTGATATTAAAGAAAAGAAATAAGAAAAGATTTTATTTATTTCCTTGTCTTTGTACAACTCATTTAATTTTATAAAGGAATAACATCTAGTCTAAAAAGATAAGTTGTCAAACAATTATCTAAAGTTTCGGACCTAATTACCGTAATTACAATCTCTGATTTCTAACATGCCCTCTGAAGCTAAAATGTGGATCTCCAAAGTTCCTAGTTCGAGAATGAAAGTATGAAATAATGAGCTACTAGGTGGCTTAGTGAATATGTCTATTATATGTTGAGCTGAAGAAACATGAGTTGTCTTTATTAAGCCTGCTTGTATTCTCTCATACATAGTATGATAGTTTATTCCAATGTGTTTCTTGCATTCATGAAACATGAGGGTGGTTGTATTATGTAGGGTAGCTTGATTATCATAACAGAAAAAGGCCGATAGTAAATGCATTACTCATAAGTCTTGCAAAAGGTGTTTGAGCCATACTAATTCACAAGTAAAAGAGGTCTTGAATATGTATTCTGATTATACTGAGGAATGTGACACGATTGATTATTTCTTGGTTTTTCAAGATATGGGTGCTCCTTCAAGAAAGACATAAAAACTTGTAACATATTGTATGGTTGTTGGGCAACTTGCCTAGTTAGTGTCACAATATCCTTTCAGTTACAACTTACAATGTGATAGGAATAAGACACCTTGACCTAGTGCTTTCTTAAAGTAACATAGGACACGATATGCTGCCTCGAAATGGGGTTTCCTTGGTTGTTACATAAATTGGTTGGGAACATAAACCAAGAAGGTGATGTTTGGGCTTGTTATAGTGAGGTATATGAGGTGACTAATAAGGTGATTATATTATGATAGATCTTTGAGTATTTCTCTATCTGAAGGTGTGAGCCTTTAATTTTATCTTATTAGGAATTTAGTTGGTTTCACCCCAATCATTCCTGCATTGTCAAATATATCCAGTGTATTTACATTGAAAAATAACAATGCCCTGGTTTGAGCATGCAATTTCAATTTAAAGTACTTGAGATGGCCTAATTCTTTGATCCAAAACTTATTATGTAAAAATCTCTTAAGTTATTTAATTATGGTGTTGTTATTTCATATGATGATCATATCATCGATATAAAGTAATAATATTGTAAAAGAAACACCTCATACCTTATCCAACAAGAAATAGTTTGCCTTATATTGTTGAAATTTAGCTCATTTGGTGGTTGTTGAAAACTTTAAGAACCAATTGTATGATATTTGCTTTGAATTGTCTAACGGCTTATAAAGTCGATATACCATATTTTCCCCTATTAATGAAGTCCAGAAGATGGTAGCATATAAACTTCTTCATCCAAGTCACCATGAAGGCATCTTGGATGTCGAGTTAATGTAAGAATTGATATTGCACAACAACAAAAACAACAACAAATAAACATTACTCATTGGTAAAGGGTATAAATTCCATGTTTTATTCTGATTATGAGATGTCGATTCAACTTGTATAGCCTTCTTACATCTTGAGTCAAAATTAGTTTGTGCAAAGGATATAGGTTCACTATGAGCAGAAAGACTAATGGCAAAACAACTGTGAGATATAGATAAATGATCATAAGAAACAAAATAAGATAAAAGATTATAAGTACCTAGATAAAAAGACAATGACTTAAGGGGAAGCATGATAGTGTTGTAACAACGGTAATGTTAAAGTTGTAATGGTCGGTGACGTTCATGTTAACTATATTAGAGAACAACATGTGAAGTTGTTATTGATATGGGCAAGTAAAGTGCATGAGGTACGGCTTCAGGAGGTTGCAGTTGTAGAGAGTTTGGTGCTGGCATAGTGTTATCACATGAACATAAAGTGGTGAGGTTAGGTCGGGTGTTGTTATGGAATATGTGGGGCTGAGTATTAGATGATGTTGTAATACCTAGGGATGGAGGTATTGTTGTTAGTTTAGTTGGTGCATATGGAATGAATGAAGGACTAATAAGTGTGGGTTGATATGTGTCAAAGGTGGGATTGAGGGGTTTTGGTAGTCTGTTTGTATATTTTAGGGTTAAGAAAAAAATAAGAATATTATTTCATAAAATTGCACATCACGATTGGAAAAGAAGGATTTAGTAGAAAGATCATATAGGTGATATGCCTTTTAGCTAAATGGGTACCTAATAAAAATACACTTGCATAACTTGGAATCAAACTTGTACAAGGGTTTATTGTTGGTGATATAGCATAGACAACCAAATACTTTCATATAGTTGTAATGAGTGTGTGGTGTTGTAAAGCTTATTATATGGTGTGCTTTTGGAGATAATATGTGTAGGTAACCTGTTTATTATATATGCAACAATATAAATGTTTTCCCTTCTAAAATGTAGGTGGTGGATGAGCTTGGAATTATTGAGCACAAGCAATGTTTAAAAGCTAATGATGTTTACACTCAACAACTTCATTTTGTTATGGTGTTGTTGGACAAAAATGTTGAAAAAAGATTCCCAAGCCATTAAAAAAAGGTCACATTGAAATAAACTCACTCATGTTGTATGACCTAACTTGTTTAATAGTACATTGAAATTGTGTTTCGACAAATACAATAAAGGATTTTAGTAAACCTTGTGTTTTTAATTTAAACGTCATGAAATGTATCTAAGTATAGCGTGAGAAATCTTCTATAATAGTTAAAAAAATATGGGCAATAAAATGTGAATGAATGTATTGGGGACCTTAAATGTCACAATGTATGAGATCAAAAGGTGCATGTGATGAAATTAAACTTAAATTGAAAGGCAATCTAGTTTTTTTTTTCTTTGTTACCATAGGACAAGTCTCACAATGTTTATAAGGATGGAAAAAATATTAGAAATTGTCTTGGATAAAAATTATAATTATACAGTTGAGGGATGCCCGAGGCGACAATGTTATAAATTTGGAATGGTAGAGATGGTGTTGGCTTTAATTTCTGGTGGTGGATGGTTATGTGTTTGGACTGGTAGTAGATATCATTATGCTCCTTCCCTAGGATAATCATCTTCATCATTTTCAGGTCCTATAAGATATAAAATCCAGGATTAAAAATGATGATGCAATGCAAATCACAAGTAAGTTTACTAAGTAGTAAATTAACCCAAGAGGAAGGTACATGAAAGACATTTTTAAGGAACAAGTTTGAATTGTACTAAGCTAATAGACAAGGTGTCTATTTTAAGTGGTTTTTACTAATTAGAGTCCTTATCTAATTGTATTCCTTTTCTGTGAATTGAGGAAAGTATCGATTTGCATTCTCTGTCTCGATGGGTTTGGTCATTTCGTGAGCATTATTAGCTGTGAAATGTTTGTTCCTGTTTGGTGGCTAAATTGTTTTTCCATGAAACTTATACCCTGGTGGAAAACTAATGATGTAATAACAATGGTCAATTGTATGTGTGTATCCCCCTCACAGTATGTGCAATACAAGTATTTCCCTTTGCTGTTTAAAAGCTACCTATTCTTTGTGTTCTTTATTATTTACTTCACATGCATGCAGTGGCGGAGGGAGGGGGTACTGGCAAGGGCCCCGGCCCCTGCAAGAAAATGCCCCTCCCTTGTATATTTATAATTGTAAATATTTATAATATTTCTTGGCCCTTCAATTTATATTTCTTGGCCCCTTCAAACTTTCTTTTCTTGCTCCGCCCTGCATGCATGGCGTGAATAGTGTTGTCATGAGCATCACAAGTTATCACTATTTTTCTTCTTAGAGTAGGAGTGAATAAATTTTTATGATATTGGGAAATGGTTGCATCAAAAGAATTTCTCCATGATGGAAGAGTACGTGTATTCAACCCTACGAGGAATTTGAGGATTTGTTCTTGCTCTTCCATTTCCTCATTCTGCTTCAAGCCTGCACAATTACATGTAGATGTATTATTGTATGATCCTAACTCATCCTAAAATTAAGGACTTGAATGCTGTATAGTAGACTGCTATGGACTGTTGTTATTGCCGATGCTCAGTGATCCCTTGTTTGAGTTCAAAAATACAAGAAAGATTTTCTTGTGAGAATTGTTCATTAAGATCTGGCTATACTTCAGCAGTTGTGTTAGATAAAATCCTAGTATTGATTAGGGTTTGATTGATTGAATTGAGGATCCATGACTTCATGATCTGATTGCATCTTCTCCAAACTCCATGCTTAGGATCCTTCACTAATGGTTCCATGATTGCCCTATCAACAAAGCCAAGTTTGTTCTTGGCCTCCAGAGACATTATCATAGCATATGATTTCACGTTGCGTAATTGTCACCTTTCAATGGTTTATGTAATGATGGCGTGCCCAATGTGATCTGAAAGGTGAATATAATAGGGATTGTTGAAATCCATAACCTTCGTTAACTTCTTCTCTGGTGAAGTTTGTCACAGTCGTTAAAAATATTGGCAAAAGAAAAAGTGAGCAATATCAAGCACTAATATGGTGCTCTATACCATAATAAAATTGATATTGGAGAAAAGAATCAAGAAAAGCTTCTATTTATTTTCTTGTTTTGGTACAACTCATTTACTCTGTTTATAAAGAGATAATATTTAGTCTAAAAAAGTAAATTGTCAAATAAATATAAGAAGTTTAGTATCTAGTTAATAGCTTTGAAACCCAGTCCAGCCTGTCAGGCGACCCGAGACCCGGTCGATCTAGGGTTGGAATCAGGCCGGGTTGAAAAAAAAATAGAGGAAGAAAAAACCCTGTGTGACTTGACTAATCCAGCAAGACCCGGTCAAAAACTCGGTTGCAACTCGTTGACTTTTTTTTTTTTTTTTTTTTACTAAAATAAAGTTATTTTAATTTTTAAAAAAAAAAAAAAAAGGACCCGGACAACCCAGTCAAAACCCGATGACCCAGTCAAAACCTGGAATCTAGGCATTGGACTCGGTCGGTTATCGGGCCGGGTCTAAAAACTATCATCTAATTACAATAATTACCATCTCATTTATTTGTTGAGATTTTATCCACAAATCAAGCTTTGATTGATATTGACTCTAATTTCCAACAAATCTTTATCAAAAAATAAAAAACTAGCTCAGTTTTAGACCACAAAGATTGCTTGGCTACGGGGATTCTTGAATTGCTTATCCTTGATGGAATCAGAAACGTGAAACCATCTGTCCAATACAGGTAAATTTTATTTGAGATATCAACTTCCAGTCCTGCTATTGGCAGAATCGGGTCTCAATTAAATTAATTTCTTGACCAAGTATTTATTTACATCAATTTCATATACAAATTTGTAAGGAAGTATCTCTGAACGGGGAAATATCTATCTGTCATTTTATAATTCATTTATTCAATTGACACATGCTAATCCTCGTTGGCATGGCAATTTTATTCTACAGTTAATATGTTTTTGAATAATTCTATAAAATAAAATAAAAAAAATATGTACAAATAAATATACAAATTATATAAACTTTAAAAATATGTATAAATTAATATCAATTACTTAATATAAATAATTATTTGATAGATGACCATGCTTCACCGCATGCTATATTAATTTTTTTTTTAATGTAAATAAAAGGATGCTCAAATAATAATAATGTTTTTAAATAATTGCTAAAAAAAATTTAGAATTGGGTCATTGATTCCAATGGATAAAATCATAAAATAACTTAAAAGATATAATTTAAACAACTGATAAAAAAAAAAAAAAATGTTTACTGAAACCAACTGCTCTTATGATATTCGCAAGCTTCTGACCATCATACAAAGGGGTGATGGTGGAATGCTTTCAACATTATCAACATCGGCTTTATTTATTTTTATATTTTAAAAGAATTTTTTTAAAAATTAATTTTTTAAGTTAAATTAATGTATTTTTAATATTTTAAATTATTTTAATTTTTTATATTAAAAATATTTTTTTTAAATAAAAAATATTATTTTAATATATTTCTAAATAAAAAACTCTTTAAAAAATAACCACAACCACAATTCTTAACATATCAATCATCATGAAAGACAATGTTTAACTGCTGCGAAGCATTGCATGCTTTATCTAAAAAAACATGGTCCCTCTCACCGATTCATACACCATTACGGGGGTGTTTTATTTTAAAATATTTTTTTAAAAAAATTAAAATAATATATTTTTTATTTTTAAAAAATTATTTTTAATGTTAATATATTAAAATATTTAAAAACATCAAAAAAATATTAATTAAAAAAAAAAAAAATAATTTCCTTTTAAATTATTAAAAAAAAAATAAAAATTAGAGAAGGCATCATTGCACAAACCCAATCATAAGGTTGTTGCTGCTTCGGGAGACTATTATATTCCTGTCTTGCCCTTGACTTCTTCAGGTCTTCCTTCCTTCCTTCCTTCCTTCTTCTGCAGTTCTTCATCTCCCTCCTTCTCTTCTGTTCACCTGCAATAATCAAATCCATTTAATTTAAAAATATTCGTAATCAATTTAATTTCTTTTCTCCCTTTCCAAGTTCTGTTTTGCTGTATAATTTCCCCTATTTCACTAACAGAGATGGATACAAATTTAAACGACAAGGAGTCCATGATTGCTCGAATCCAACAATTGGAACATGGTAATATCTTTTTTCTCTCTTACATTTTTTTTCCTCTCTGTCCAAAAGGATGCTCTTTTCTTGTTTAAAACTGCAGTGATGTTGTTCTCTTACACTATACTGCTTTCTCTTTATAATTCCCTGTTCAATTATTCTTAAACCCTAATTCAAGAATTCTTATTTGTTCTTAGACATGGAGACCACACTGAATCTAAAATACAGCACTTTATTAGATAGTTAAAGAAACTCAATTCTGCAGATAGCCTCCTTTTCCATTGTGATTGAATGACTTTCCATGATATGATTGTATTATATTTGTTTTGTAGAGCGTGGTGAATTGCATAAAGATATAGAACAATTGTGTATGCAGCAAGCTGGACCTGGTTATCTTGCTGCCGCTACTCGAATGCATTTTCAAAGGTATAGTTATTTATGTATTTTTTTTCTGTTTATAGGATCAGGGTTTTATCATTTTATGATTCTGCGAGGTTGCTACTAGTGAAAAGGGACGTAAGGACTGTACTATTAATTATTGCTCTATTAGGACAGCTGGATTGGAGCAGGAGATTGAGAATTTGAAAAGGCAGTTGGCTGCTTGCTCAAGAGATAATCTTAATCTTCAAGAGGAGCTTTCTGAGGCTTACCGAATCAAAGTGAGATGAATTTTGTATTCATTTTCCGTTATGCCACTTTTATTGAGGCCTTCTATCATAGGCTTATGCGTTTACTATGTTGTCATCAGACCCAATTGGCCAAACTACACCAAGCAGAGGCTGCAAAGGTTGGTCTATCACTCTCTCTGTGCCGGTTTATATGGGCATGCCCTCTTATGTGGTGTCAATCATTCTTTTCTTGAGATTATTTTCATCAAACATCTACCAGAGGGAATTAATGAATCAAACACTACCAAATGACAACATTGACCAAGTAGGAGAGAATAGACAATACTTCAGCATCATTGAAAGCAACATTTGATCAAATGAAAGACTCATAAGCTTTGCATTCAAGATTCTTTTGTCTTTCAATTGTCATTTCTTGTGCTAGCTTTATTGAGGATCTATCATGATTGATTACCATATTTTCTTTTGGAGGAGATACTAACTTGATGACAACAAAGTTATGACATAGGTTTCACCTACAAGCAATTTGTGCTGGTGACAGGATTAGCTGTTTTTCCAAGCTATGATGTTTATGGAATGCTTCTATTCCCTTTATTGTTTTCTTTTCCAAAATATTTCATGTGTTTAGATTGCAGTGGATGGAATTTTGCTTTCATCATTAATCCTGACTTGTTTCATTTCCTTTTTTCCAGAACATGGAGGCAGAGAAACAGGTTAAGTTTTTCCAAGGCTGTGTAGCTGCTGCTTTTGCTGAACGTGATAATTCGATAATGGAGGTTATGAAAAATCTTTTTGACATTTGTTGATTATATGTCTGTCTTTGGTTTCTTACCCATAACCTTTCATAAGTGTATTCCTGAGTGTATATTCTTAAGGTTTTGAGTCTCCATGATGGTTGATGGCAGGCTGAGAAGGCAAAGGAGAAGGAGGAGTCAATGTCCCAGAAATTTAATGAAATTCAGCAGAGGTACTTGTTATGTTTATGCTCTATTTTTCTTGTGTTAAGAGGTGCAAAATTAAAAGGTTATTCTCTACTGACTGCTTATTATGTTGCATTATGTAATCTGGAGATTATGGTGCATATCTTCTTAGTGTTTGAGTGTTACACTTCCTACGGATCCGAACATTGTCATGTTCCACTTTCTCATCAAAAGTTAAATGTAAGAATGCTATAAATAGTTTATGGTGATGTCTTGTTCCTTCCAAAGTCTTCCCTAATCGTTGAAAAAGATTGTGGCATTGTGTGGTCATGATTTCATGACTATCATGACTTTTCATTTGTGAAACTTTTTGACAGATAGTGTATCTTTTATCATGTGTGACCTTTTTTTTTTTCAAAGGGATTTTATGGTTTGTAGTTATGTGATGCATCGTTAGGATGCTGGTGGTTGAGTGAATACCTTTTCATGATTAAAGAATTTTTTGTGCAGGTTAGAAGTGCTTAATTCAGATTTTCTTGAACAGAAGAGACTAAATGATACACTGCAGAGCGATTTATCAAAGCAAGATGAGCAGATTGAGACTTTCAAGAAGGTAATTGTTTCATGTTCTTGGGTAATAGCAAGAGTGCACTTGAAACCTTTACACTTCTGGTATATAGACTACCGGAAATAGTGCCAAGAACTACTTGAAACATGGAAATTGTTTGTGCGGTGAACTTCAGATTTCGTTGTACTTTTGAAGTTTAGGATGCATCTTCTAGGCCCTATTGACCTTTCATTTACAGGTTGTCAACAAGTTTTACGAGATCAGGCAGCATTCTCTTGAGGGATTTGAGGATACTAGTTGGGACAATAAATTTGCATGTCTGTTACATGACTCAGAAGAGTTGTGGAGTTATAATGATTCCTCGACTTCTAAATACATTGTAAGTTCTCAAGACCTCATTTTTTGCTTGTTCCTTGAGTATCCATCATACACATTAGTGTTATTACATGATGTACCTATGTTTAGGATTGCTGTCCCACTATTTTAGAAGCCACAAATACTTGTTATTCAAAGCATGTTACCAGATCCATAAGCAAGTATGCTAGGTGAAAGAAATTGACAGTGTAATTAATTTCCTAGATCCACACAGAGCAGAAATTAAATCAGCTTTTACAAGAATTTGAATAGTCACTAGAGTTGCTTCATAGTTTCTGCATGCAACTTGAATAACTTCTCATCAGACAGAGTGCATTAGAAGAAGAGGTGGAGACGCTGAGGAACTCTCTGGATAAGCTTCAAAGCAAAATACGAGTGGTATGAAATTATCTGGTTAATGTCTGTTTTATTTAATTGTATTATTATGTTGTGTGTTTGCTTAATATGGATTTTGTTGTGGCTTATAGGGTTTGGAAATTGAAAATCACTTAAAGAAGAAAGTTCTTGAACTTGAAAAGAAGCAAGTGGGTAGACTAATGTCTTGATGTTTGAGCTTCTAAATTTGATCATCGAATCCCTTTGCTAATAACTGAACTTGTTGATGTTTTCTGCAGGTTCTTTGGGACAAAATGGTTATGGAGGGGATAACAGAATTACGCCATTACCATTCTCATCATAGAGTTCAGATCACGAGTTTACTTAGCAAGGAAAGATCTCATATCAAATCAATTATTGATATGGCAGAAGAAAAGATCAAGCAATTTGATGTGATCAGCGAACAGGATTTGGTGCCTTGTGGAGTGGTAAGACTGCAAGAAAATGAATTTCGAGATGTGCATATGAGTACTGATGCTGATCCGGACTTGGCACCCAAGGTAGGTTAGCTACTATCATTGTACTTCATCTTCTCTCTCTTTATCTGCAGTGCATATAGAAATAGTCTGCTTCACCTTCACAAGTAAATTCTTAAGGCTCATGAAGAATCACTTCCTGTGCATACTTGCCATAGTAAATGGTTCCTTTATGGTGCCTCAGCCCTCCTGCCAGGGCCCCCAATAAGCCACTAGCTAGGTAGTGGTGGGATAATAAGCTGGGAGGAAGAGTCATCAAATGCTTCCTGACCAAGATAAATAGTTCTTGATAAACATATTAGTCTGCTAACTTTTTTTAAAAATAGTTATAGGCATAATCCTGCTCATGGAATGCTGCAATTGCAGTATTTTGGTGCAGCAAAATTCCAATTCCACTCCATTAGAAGCTCGCTTATAAGTATAAAACAGTGGCACCGGGAGAAGTTAGCAAATAGAAACTGAGAAGCACTCTGCTAAAGCTGACCTTGTCTCCAATGATCTTTTGCAATTTGATGCGAGACCCAACTCCAGAATTTGCAATTAATAATCTGAGAAGAAAAATGGGTCAATAGAGTGATTAAACTTCCTTGAGATCAGCTTTTATTATCTATTTTTCAGTCAGGCATCCACCTCTCAAGAATGTTTTCATACCTCAGTCCTTTGATATCCAGTACTTTCTACCAACCTTTTTGAACTGAGAGTTTTGTTCATAGACAAGAGATTACTAGTGCTCTAATCTTTTTTTTGAACTACTGGATGGTTTTTTAGTATGCACTTAATACAATACAGGATTGCACTGAACCTCTCCTAGTTTTTTCACTTAACACAGAATAAAGATTCAGTAAAAGATTGCACTGAACCTCCATCAATCTGAGCATGAAGAGAAAATACATAGGTGTTTGTGTCAGATTTGATGTATTATGGTATTTCAATAGTTCAAGTTGATGATAGTATCTCTGTAGAATTGTTTGTCCTGGTCGCCAAACCTCACTCATCTGACCCTACCTATTTTTACCAACAAGCCCTTCACTCTGCCTTCTGTTTTGGTTTGTTTGATAATTCTTCTTGTCTCTGTACTTGTGATGAGATTTAAAACATTAAGGAAAATACTTCAACAGAATCAGAAGGTCAAAAATAATTTTTTTCCTACTGTTTCTCATATAAGCAATTTCTATTTCTTGTTTATTGATTTATACATTTTTACATTCATCACCTGCTGTAGAGAATTGACCAAGGCGCACTAGATACTGTGGCTCATAAAGAAGGCAACACATCTGAAGCCCTTGCACAGGCCATGCAAGAAAAGGTTCTGTGATAGATTTCATGCCCTATGATTTACTTTCTATATCTCTGTTCTCTGTAAATATTTGGTCGGTTGGATGTTCAAGTTATGCAGCTGATTTGAAATATTTAATGTTCTTTCTGCTCAATTTTGTTTTCCTCGTCAGGTTGCAGCATTATTGCTTTTATCTCAGCAGGAAGAAAGACATTTACTGGAGAGAAATGTTAATGCAGCTCTTCAAAAAAAGATGGGGGAACTTCAAAGAAACTTACTACAAGTAATTCCTGTAGATTTTTTTTTACTTGCACGTCTTGAATGTTTGCCTCTTGTTTTCTTGAATAATACACATAACTCGGCAAAAGTTTTGCAAATTTACATATGGACTTTGAGAATTATGCTTCACTATAGCAATTATCTTATCATAAATGGAGGAGACATTATAAAAATGTTGGTAGGCAGGATGAAAGACCTCTCTCCTTGGTATGTGTCACATGGAGCTCTTTCCTCACTGAATCTGGATATCTTCTAATATGAAGTTTTGATAAAGAATTTATCAAATTTAAAATTTCATATCCTTCCTGAACCTCATAATGAGTGCACAGATGTTGTGATGATTTAGGTCACCAATGAAAAGGTTAAAGCTCTTATGGAGTTGGCGCAGTTAAAGCTCGAATATCAACAACTACAAAAGTATGATCTCTTCTTTTCCCTAAAGCATAGCATGCAATTATGCTTTGTTAAAATCATTGTTTTTCTATACTTCTTTTGTTTTCTGCTGGCAATTCTTTTATTGGAACTTGAATGCTGCCAATGACTTTGATAAGGACCTTTCCCCAAAGCTATGGAGCTTTGATGCATTATCCTTTGTTATATTATTATTTTAGAGGTGTTTGCTATTATTAATTTCTCCTGTCACTTTTCTAGTTGTCTGTCTTGTTTTTGCTCTGATGTGGCTTTCTCTTGATATGTCATTAAAGTAACTCTTGTTAAAAAAAATGTACTAAAGTATGCATGAATTCCTTTTCCCTTGCAACATATGCACACTTTGATCTGATGACTAAAACTACCTGCATGAGTGTAACTCGTGCAGAAAAGTTGGCAGTGAAATAAAACGAGATTTTTCAGCTGACACTGGGGAGATAAGACTTTCTAATATAGAAAGAGATGGAAAGGTAAGAAACCTGTTGAAGAGGACATATCTAAGACGTTGGATGGGCACAATGGATTTTCGTGGAAATGAAGCTCAAACTTGCCCGAGTAGTGAAGGGAATTTCTCTGGGAAAAGAGCAAATGACATGGATTTTGCCAGGTTAGTAAAAACTAATTGGATTCCATAACAGAAGACTAGATTGGTGAATCCTGCATGTCAGATCATACCCTCTGATATGCCCCCCCGCCCCCGGTAGGGAAGAAAAGCTCTTCTACAAAATAACTGTTAATGAAATGGATGTTTATGGTTGTATGTTCTCAGAATGAAGATTGAAAATGCCACTCTCAAGGAAAGCATGGAATGTATGGACCACCTAATTTCTTCAATTCACAGACTTCACCTTGCACTTCTAAAGGTAAATGTTTCTTCATCACATTTACAGCATGGATGTGCTTCTTTTTGGGCTCAGGAATGGATCAGCTCTGTAGGATGCTACAGTAATATAAATACTGTTAGGAATGATGATACAGTTGAAATTTTGCTTTTTCTTTTCTTTTTTCCCTTCTCTTTAGGTCATGCAATATCATAATAATATTAATATGATGCTGATTTCGTTACCTGCTCCGTAAAGGTTCTTGTCATGATGTTTGGTTAGATAATTTGTCCATATTTTGAAGCTAATAGGTTTTATGTTGCTGATGCTGCATAATCTATAGGTCAAAGAGTCAGATACTCGTGAAGGTACTAGTACTGGCTTGCTAGAAGCTCTTAATGATATCATTTCTGAGGCTAGACTTGTGAAGACTGCCCTTGGAAGCTCCTTACCTATTAGTTGGTCTGCTGAGGCAGATGATGCATCAATTGGTGAAAGTGTCTGCAATGAGCTAATTGATATTTACGGGAACCCCATTAGTGAGAAGATAGATTCTGTTTCTGCTGCTGGTTTTGAGATGGTGGAGCTTCTGATACTTGCAGCTCAGATACTAAAGGACAATAAAACCATAAAGGGTTGCTGAGATTGGAGTTTGTTTAATTCTTTGTGTGGGCTTTGTTCTGTGATGAAAAGCATAAAGTAATTAACAGGGGTTTAGGGCTTACTAAAGGGGCTTTTCGGCAAAGAGAGGTGAAAATTTGTGCAGTGTGAAGGAAGATGGCGAACTTTTGGAACAACTTAATCAGTGCGGAATGAAAGCCAATGCTTATCTTGTCATTGTAGAGCCTTTTATTGTATTTATGGTGTTTTTAAAGGAAAGGAGAAGGAGGGAATAGAGTTCAATTCCTTTGTATATACATGGTTAAACATAGGCCAGTTGCATAAAGTACAGTAATATGAACTGGGTTATTAGATTATTTCAATGACAAAGTTTCTGAGCTTTTGTGTATGTTTCCTTTCAGTACTGCCTGTTGTATTTTAATTGTCGAAGTTTATGTTGAGCGATTGAGGGATGATGCATTTTCTGTTGGCTTTACACTCACTGGGAAAATTTGTGGTCTGTGCATGCCACCTGGCAGAAACTGCTTATGCCATGAAGAAGTTATGAAGCTTTTTTATGCCTCATTACGTGTAGAATTCCTTGTTTATCTTGAATGTTTCTGCCTTAAAATGTTTTACCGTAGGGTGGGACGGCATCTTTCTTTTTCTGAGCAAAGCAGTTTCTTTCTTGGTCGATGCAACTTTTTTCCTGCTGAATTGTTCACAACTAAATAGAACACGGTGATAACCATTCAGGACACCGAAATCTTTACGTATTTTGAGGAAACAGAGGATACAAAATGTGCCACGTAGTATCTCAGGTTACTCAATCTTGACACATCACACTCAGAGTTCCCACAAAATTACAGCAATGGGACACTGACAAATCCAATCTTGCAAGCGAAAACCAATCCTTGACATGTAGAAGAGAAGAAAATCCATGAAGACCCTGCGATGCCATTTATGGTAGGAAGGACTAAAAAGCGCTAAAGAGGGGGACAAGTAGTCTTTAGTTGATTATGATTCAGCTGCAATTTCCACAGCGGTGATATTCACGGTGACTGGATTTTTCTCGCGTTCATTCTCAAGCTGGCTGTAGTTCCCTTTCTCCTTGAAAAGTTGGATATGGTGATGCTTGCAGTAGAGTTTTCCCTCATGTGCAATGTAGTTGGATGGGCTAATAGTACAACCTCCATGGGTACACTTAAAACAGCTCCGATGGTATGGAGTCCCGTTTACTGTAACCTGGAAGAAGATCAAAGACCACTCTTCAGAAATGTTGGTCATCTTTGAAGAGGATGATCCTCTGTTTCTATGAGTAAAGTCTTCATTTCTTACCTTCTCGATGGGATAGACAGTCTTGTTGCACCCAACACATTTTTCTCTGGTGCCAGCAAACAAATTCGAGACTTTGCTTGCGTTCTGTGAGATATATCAAGTTCAGTTTAATTACTTAGTGGATAGAAATTGAATAAAATAAGTAGCAAGAAACAGCATGCTATCATTTCCCAATCAATTACTTAAGAGATCACCTCATTATCAACAGGTTTTTCTGGTTTCACAATTTTTGGTGTTCCTGTCAGAAATTAATTATAGAAAGTGAGAGGGTAAATTGAATTTAAGTTAAGAGAATTTAACTGGCTAGTGATAATAATAGTAAGATTTGAAGTGTGTAAATTTTGATAATGGCTTAACTGTGCTTTTACCTTCGAAACTCTTGTCTAGACTGCCAGTTCTCTTGAAGAGTTGGTCATAGTGAGGTCTGCAGTACAGAACCCCTTCGAAAGAACTGTAGTTGCTTAGCTGCAAACACAAAACAGTACGCCGATGAGTGCTCATCAAGAAATGCAATGAGTGGTTAATTGGCTTTGAGGACAGCAATTTGACTTTCCTTTCCATGAACAGAAAACGGAAAGCAATTTCAAAAGAACCAAGAAAATGAAAGATGATTCTCAGAAATCCTGGCTCTCAGATTAGCCTCATAATATGTTTTATGCTGCTGGTGTATATAAAAAAAAAAAGTTTTAATGGGCCTTGAAAATTTGGAACTAGATTAATATAAAGAAGAATATGGTGTGATCTGATCAGAAAGAAAATTGATGATGGAAAGGGTTTTAGCAAAAAACAATATATATATAAAAAAGGCAATTCTGAGAAGAAAAAGGTTTTCCCGAGACATTACAGTTCAAAGAAGATGGATAAAACATGAACAAGGATATTACAGTACCGATATGCTGTTACCTTAAGGGTACCCCTGCAATGGTGGCATCTAAAGCAGGCCTTGTGATAAATCCTGTTATCAGCCGTTAACTTATCAACAAGATACACTGTCTTGTCACAAGCCATACATTTTTGCTGGGTTCCTGCAAAGGCTGCCATATCCCTTTTCTCCCTCAGAGATGAATAGCAAGATGAAGAGCAAGAAACCCTAACACTTGCGCACCGATTGTGATATCTCTCGTTTGTGTTGTGTCTTTAGCCTTTGCCCTACTGTCCTGTCTCTCTTCAAGCTGTGTCTTGGCTTATATTATACCGAAGATAGGGTTGCAGATAATCGCGGGTGACATGAAAGCAGATCTGTACATGATTGACATGAATGGCCTGGCGCCACCTAGCTATCATTTTGTCCGATTTCTAAGTAATTCATATCAGATAGGATGATCCTTCTGTTGTAATCATTCTACCTTCTTTCTCTATTTCTGGGAGGTACAATTATAAAACACATGCGATTCCGAGGAAGTTGACAATCCAAGCTTTTGGCTCCCAAATTTTTCTTTTTTCCTGTTTCTTCGGTTTAGCTAATATTCGAGGAAATAAAACAGAGAAGTTATTATTGATATAAAGTTGATTTTCTAGGTAGATCAGAGGGGAACATGATGAGTAAATCCTTTTTCACAAAGGTGGTGGGTCTTGAATTATATTGAGTGCTAGAATATCATCGTGAAGTTCCTGGCTGGATGCCTTGCTAGACGTTTCTTTTTCGGTGTCATGTTTTATTCTTTGATTACTTTTTCCATGAGCTATAATCGGCCAGTGCAAGCGATTCATCAGATGGATAATCTTTTTTAAAAAAAGTAGGTAATTGGCATCAATCAAAGCCTTTCAATGATGCTCCATGTTGCTAGTGACCGAGTGAGCTCTTGGGTTAATGCAAATTTGTCTTCAACAACACTCAACATTATAATTGGAAATTGTGGTTTATTAT